>NC_052172.1:7459748-7608716 GCF_902713615.1 Scyliorhinus canicula
TGGGAGGAGCGTGCTTGAGGGCAAAGGGAGCTCCGGGAAGTGGGAGTCCTTTAAGAGTGAATTAGCCAGAGCTCAGGTCTATATGTTCCTGTTGGGGTGAAGGGAAAGACTGGCAGGAGTAGGGAACCTTGGATGACAAAACATGATGTGGTTTTGACCAGGAAAAAGAAGGAGGCATGACTCGGGTACAAGCAGCTGGAATCAAGGAATTCCCTGGAGGTCTACAGGGGCTACAGGAGTGTACTCAAGAAGGAAATTAGGAGGGCAAAAAGAGGGCATGATGTAGCTTTGGCCGAGTGGATTCAAAGGGATTCTTTAAGTATTAAAGGAAAAAGAATAACTGGAGAGAGAATAGGACCCCTCCAGGATCAAAGGGGACACATAGGTGTGGAACCGCAGGAGATTGATGAGATTCTCAATTAATATTTCTCCTCTGTAAAGACTTGGGAACCCGGGACGGTTAGTGCCGATATATTGGGGACAGTTTACATTACAGTACAGGAGGTGATGGACATATTAAAATGTACGAAGGTGGATAAATCTCCTGGCCCTCACCAGGTATATCCAAAAACACTGCGTGAGGCTCGAAGAAATTGCGGGAGCCCTGGCTGAGATATTTGCATCATCATTAGCCACGGGTCAGTTACCAGAAAACTGGAAGGTAGCAAGTGTTGTGCCCTTATTTAAGAAGGAAACCTGGGAATTATAGACCGGTAAACCGATCATCTGCAGTGGATAATTTACGAGAGAGGATTCTGAGGGAAAGGTATCCGGGCATTTAGAAAGACAGGGTTTGATTAGGAGTAGTCAGCACGGCTTTGTGAATGGGAGATCATGCCTTACAAATTTGTTTGAGTTCTTTGCTGAAGTGACCAAGAAGGTTGATGAGGGCAGGATGGTAGATGCAGTCTATATGAACTTCAGTAAGGCCTTTGATAACGTTCCATATGGTAGGCTGCTCTGGACGGTTAGGGAGAGCTGGCAATTTAGATATACAATTGGCTTGATGGTCAGACGCAGCGGGTAATGGTGGAAGGATGCTTGTCGTCTGGAGGCCTGGGACTAGTGGTGTACCTCGAGTCAATGCTGGGCCATTTCTGTTTGTTACTTATATCAAAGATTTGGATGAGAATGTAAAAGGCATGCTCAGTAAGTTTGCAGATGACACTAAAACAGATGGTATTGTAGACAGTGAGGAAAGTTATCTAAAATTGCAGCAGGATCTTGATCAGCTGGGAAAGTGGGCCGAGAAATGGCAAATGGAGTTTAATACAGATAAGTGTGAGGTGTTGCATTTTGGAAAGTCAAATCAAGTTAGGACACGTTGAATGGTTGGACCTTAGGGAGTATCGTGGAACCGAAGGACCTTGGAGTTTAGGTAAATGGTTCTCTAAAGGTCGCAGGTAGGTAGGGCAGTGAAGAAGGCCTTTGGCATGCTGGCCTTCATCAGTCAGAGCATTGAGTATACAAGTTGGGAAGTTGTAGGGAGAGATTGGGCAGGCTGGGACTTTTTTCTTTGGAGAGTAGGAGACTGAGGGGTGATCTTATAGAGGTAGATAAGATCATGAGAGGCATGGATAAGGTGAATGCACTCATTCTTTTTCCAAGAGTTGGGGAATCGAGAACTAGAGGGCATAGTTTCAAGCACCCAATACAGTTCAAATGCCACTTACAAATAAAGTTAACAATCAGGGTTAGCTGCTTCTCTGTGCAGACCTTTGGAGAGAGAGCATTTCCAGAACAAAATGTTCAACTCATAAATCTTTTGCGAAACTGCAAAACTACAGACAACCCTGGCTCCTCCCATTAACTACAGTAGCCCAAGCATAAGGCATCCTCTAGTCTCCTCGCACCAAGATGCCCTGCTTAGCCAGGACTAAACACAATCCCTCATAAATTATCTACACCCCAGATAACGGCCTAACCATAAACGATATTCCATTAGCCATCATAGTAAATGGTTAAAATCAATGTATTTTAGAAACATAGAAATTAGAAGCAGGATAAGGCAATTTAGCCCTTTGAGCCTGCTCCACCATTCATTATGATCATGGCTGATCATCCAACTCAATAACCTAATCCTGGTTTCCCTCCCTATCCTTTGATCACCTTCGCTCTAAGTGCTATATCTAACTGCTTCTCAAAACCATACAATCTTTTGGCCTCAACTACTTCCTGTGTTAACAAATTCCACAGGCTCACCACTCCTCTGGGTGAAGATATATCTCTTAATCTCTGTCCTAAGTAGTTTACCCCGTACCCTCAGACTGTGACCCCCCGGTTATGGACAGCCCCCAGCATCAGGAACATCCTTCCTGCATCTACCCTGTCCAGTCCCGTTAGAATTTTATAGGTTTCTATGAGATCCCTCCTCATTCTTCTGAACTCCAGCGAATACAATCCTAAACGATTCGATCTCTCTTTGTACGTCAGACCTGCCATCACAGGAATCAGCCTGGTAAACCTTCGCTGCACTCCCTCGAGAGCAAGAACATCCGTCCTCAGATAAGGAGACCAGAACTGCACACAATATTCCAGGTGTGGCTTCATCAAGGCCCTGTACAATCCCTCACGCCGTCTGGGATGTAGATTATCAGGCCCTGGGGATTTATCAGCCTTCAATCCCATAGATTTTCCCCCACACCATTTCTCTGCTGATATTGATCTTCAGACCCTCCCTCTCACGAAACCCTGCATTTCCCAACATTTCTGGCATCTGATTTGTGTCCTCATTTGTGAAGACAGAACCAAAGTATGTGTTTCTGTTGTCAGCCATTACTTTGCCCCCTTCATTTTGGAAGGAATAACAGGAAGACAGAGTACTGGGCTAATGGTAAGATTCTTGGTAGTGTGGACGAGCAGAGAGATCTCGGTGTCCATGTCCATAGATCCCTGAAAGTTGCCACCCAGGTTGAGAGGGTTGCTAAGAAGGCGTACGGTGTGTTCGCTTTTATTGGTAGAGGAATTGAGTTTCGGAACCATGAGGTCATGTTGCAGTTGTACAAAACTCTGGTGTGGCCGCATTTGGAGTATTGTGTGCAGTTCTGGTCGCCACATTATAGAAAGGATGTGGAAGCATTGGAAAGGGTACAGAGGAGGTTTACAAGGATGTTGCCTGGTATGGAGGGAAGATCTTACGAGGAAAGGCTGAAGGAGTTGAGGCTGTTTTCGTTAGAGAGAAGAAGGTTAAGAGGTGACTTAATTGAGGCATACAAGATGATCAGAGGATTAGATAGGGTGGGCATTGAGAGCCTTTTTCCTTAGATGGTGATGTCCAGCACGAGGGGACATAGCTATAAATTGAGGGGGGATAGATGTAGGACAGATGTCAGAGGTAGGTTCTTTAATCAGAGAGTAGTAAGGGCGTGGAATGCCCTGCCTGCAACAGTAGTGGACTCGCCAACACTAAACGCATTCAAATGGTCATTGGATAGGCATATGGACGATAAGGGAATAGCGTAGAGGGACTTAAGAGGGGTTTCACAGGTCGGCACAACATCGCGGGCCGAAGGGCCTGTACTGCGCTGTAATGTTCTATGTTCTGTTATTCATCCCCTTGTTTCCTACTGTAAGGGACCTACATTGGTCTTCACCGATCTTTGTCTCTTCAAATACCTATAGAACCGGGGTTGAACTGGGGTGTTTAATATTATGACTGCAACAAATATAAATTGTGATATATCCCAATTTCTCCATTCATCACACTTTGTAAAGATGTCCGACGCCCACACAGGCTGCACCATTTACTTTCTGTGCAATCTGTGATTGTGTGCCCCTCCTGCCTGCAGTATTGGCAGAAGTGACGCTGCCGTCAGCAGCAACGTGTCCGGTTTTCTCACAGGTGTGACATGCGTTTGGCTGCTCCGTAGAGAAGTGATCGCCTCGACTTCCTCCAAAGGTGAAGCTGGAGGTAGGGTGGCAGACGGGAGTGATTAAATATCACGGCGGACGATGGTGCCAACGGAACAGCCGTTCCAAACGGAGATGAGAAGGAATTTCGTCTCTCAGACGATCAGGAATCTTTGGAATTCTCGATTCCAGAGAGAGTGGGGACTGTCATTGAATATGCCCCAGGCTGGTTGGACAGAATCTAGAACGACAGGAATGTCGAGGGCTGTGGGGAAAGAAAGGGAAGTGGATTTGAGACAGCTTGAATCTTATTGAACGGCAGAGCAGCCTCGAGCATCCTTGTGGTTGATTCCTGCTCTGAACACTGACGTTAAATTAAACAGCAAGAGGATCAGTAAAACACAACTACCAGGAGTGGGGTTCGAACCCACGCAGACACATGTCCATTGGATCTTAAGTCCAACGCCTTAACCACTCGGCCATCCTGGTACAGCAGACAGCAGTATATAAAATTGCAATAGTGACTACAGCTTAACAGTGAATTCATCTGTAGTAAAGCCCTCGAGAGGCTCTGAAATGATAAAATCCTAAACCTGACTCTGGTAAAATTGCCCAAGAATGAATGAATGTGTTTTAGTGAAATTAATTTGGTGATTCAATGAGAAGCCTTTGAATTCCGATTCCGGTGGCTCCGATTTGGAATTTCTCTCTCTCTCGGCTCAATCCACCGGCCTCGTTGTCCCGGACAGGGGACGCGACGATGCCGTTAAATACCGCGAGAGGCCTCTGGACGTTCCTCGCCGAGTCCCAGAAATGCAGCAGAATCCCGATTAATAGCGGGGTCGTGCTCGGTGCTGCCAGCACCAGGAGACATCCCGTTAAACACGCCCTCTGTCTCTCCATCATTCTCCCCGAAAAGAGAAACGGGCAAAGAGAGGAAAGAGAGATAGAGAGAAAGGTTGAGTGAGGGGGAACAGAGGGGGTTATGGGTGCAAAACAAAACATACAAGAATCTAAACTAGGATCAGGAGGAGGCCATTCGGCCCCTCGTCATCAGCTGATCAACCACACATTCCTGCCAACCCGCGGTAACCTTTCACCTCCTTGAGCTCTGTGTGGTGAATGTAATATAGATGTATATATGATAATTCACACTGTCTTTGTAAGCGCAGTAGCGCTATCCTACCACTAGGGGGAGTAGCGCTGGGAGCACTCAGGAACTTGTACTGGGTTCCACCCTTGGCTCCGCACACGACTCCTCCCCCTAGTGCAGCTGTATAAATACCCTTGTCCAGAGTCAGCCTGAGTTCGCTACGAGTTCATCGACAGGTAACAGGCTGGCTCTGAAGTAAGTCGATTAAAGCCTAGATTCACATCGGAAACACGTGTCTGGTGAATTGATGGTTCCATCAATTTAATCGACTTAAGAACAGTAAAGATCAATTATGGAATCAGCCCTCAAGTCTGGATGCCTGGAACTCAACCCGCAGGATGCAGAGGCTAAAGAAATCTTCTCCCACTGGATCCGGTGCTTCAAGACCTACCTGGCCAAAGCGAGCACAGCCGAAACGACAGAGGATCAGAAGCTAAGTCTACTGCACGTGAGGGTGAGCCACAGAATCTCTACGCAACTAAACTCGGCCAGTTCATATACTGCGACGCTAGCAGTTCTCTAAAAAATGTATGTAAGGCCTATTAATGAAGTTTACGCTCGCCATGTGTTCACGACTTGCCGCCAGCGGCCTACGGAATCACTCGCCAAATTCCTAAGGGAACTTAATAATTTGTCTAATGACTGTAATTACCAAGCGATTACCGCGGCTGAACACAGGGAATTGGCGGTACGCGATGTTTTTGTAGCGTGCCTCAGGTCTAACTGTGCGCCAACGACTGCTGGAAAAGGGGGCCCAGGACTTAGAAACGACTGTGGAAGCTGCTACCAGGATGGAGGTCTCCTTCCGCAGCCTTAACTCGTTCCCCGCGGACCCTGCGATCCAATCATGGGTTCCCGACCAGAGACTCCCCCAGACCTGTGCTACGCGGCCGCCCAGCCACCATGCTGCCCCAGCCAGCCACTATGCTGCTCCAGCCAGCCACTACGCTGCTCCAGCCAGCCACTATGCTGCTCCAGCCAGCCACTATGCTGCTCCAGCCAGCAACTATGCTCCAGCCTCCCATTTCTGTGGCCAGAACCAGCACCCGCGGCAGCACTGCCCGGCCCGTAACGCGACCTGCAGCAGCTGCGGGCGGAAAGGCCACTACGCAAGAGTGTGCCACGCAAAAAGGGCCCCAGCTTCCAACTCCCCAGCGACTCGCAGTAATCACTCCCCTCACTCGCAGCCCCGCGGGGCCCGAAACGCTGCGGCCTATGCCCCGACTCCGCCCCCTCCAGCTACGTGCGATCCATGGGGGCCGCCATCTTGGAAAAGCTCCACCACGCGGCCGGCCACGTGCGACTCATGGGGGCCGCCATCTTGGACGCCATCTTCCTCGCCGCCCTCCACGTGCGATCCACGGGCCCGACCGGCATCTCCGTGCTCAGACAACTCAGCGGAGGAATTCGAATTAGACTATGAACTCAGAGGGCAGTCATCACGGGGCCACTCCAGCACAGTTGATCGAGCCGCCGACTACCCTGCAACTCAGCGCGGTCACCCTGGACCAATCACGACCAAAGAATCTACGAAACTCAATGGCAGAGGTCCATATCAACGGGTACAAAACGCCATGCCTCTTCGACTCCGGGAGCACAGAGAGCTTCATACATCCAGACCTGGTAAGACGCTGTTCGCTCCCCGTTTTCCCCGTGCAGCAAACTATCTCGCTCACTTCAGGCTCCCACTCGGTCCAGATCCAGGGGCGCACCGCCGCGACACTCACAATCCGAGGCGCTAGTTACTCGAAATTCAAACTCTACGTTTTGCCCGAACTCTGCGCGCCACTCTTATTAGGCCTAGACTTCCAATGCAACCTCAAGAGCCTCACCCTCAGCTTTGGAGGGCCCCTGCCCCCACTCACGATCTGCAGCCTCGCTACGCTGCGAATTCCCCCCCCTCCTCTCTTTGCCAATCTCACTAAGGACTGTAAACACATAGCCACTCGTAGCAGGCGGTATAGCCTGCAGGATAGGGTATTTGTCAGAGCAGAGGTCCGAAGGCTACTCAGTGAGGGGATTATAGAGGCCAGCAATAGTCCCTGGAGAGCTCAGGTGGTGGTCGTTAAGACCGGGAAAAAATTCCGTTTGGTGGTCGACTACAGTCAGACTATAAATAGATTTACGCTCCTCGACGCGTATCCCCTCCCCAGGATTGCAGACATGGTAAACCAGATCACCCAGTACCGGCTCTTTTCCACGGTGGATCTGAAGTCTGCATACCATCAGCTCCCAATCCGCCCGGAGGACCGCCACTACACGGCATTCGAGGCCGATGGCCGCCTCTTCCATTTCCTCCGGGTCCCTTTCGGCGTCACGAATGGGGTCCGGTGTTCCAACGAGCAATGGACTGAATGGTGGACCAGTACGGGCTGCGGGCCACATTTCCGTACTTGGACAATGTCACCATCTGCGGCTATGACCAGCAGGACCACGACGCCAACCTCCACCGTTTTCTCCAGACGGCACAGAAACTGAATCTCACGTACAACAAGGAGAAATGCGTTTTCCCCACATCCAGACTAGCCATCCTCGGCTATGTCGTGGAAAACGGAGTCCTGGGCCCCGACCCGGACCGTATGCGCCCCCTCTTAGAACACCCCCTCCCCCATTGCCCCAAGGCCCTCAAACGGTACTTGGGATTTTTTTTCCTACTACGCCCAGTGGGTCCCTCAATATGCGGACAAAGCCCGCCCACTCTTTAGGACCACACGATTTCCCCTGTCAGCCGAGGCACTCCAGGCCTTCGACGGCATCAAGGAGGACATCGCCAAAGCGGCCATGCGGGCGGTGGATGAATCCACCCCATTTCAGGTAGAGAGCGACGCCTCAGAGGTAGCTCTTGCAGCCACATTAAATCAGGCAGGGAGACCAGTTGCATTTTTCTCCCGTACCCTCTCCGCTTCAGAACTCCGACACTCTTCAGTCAAGAAAGAAGCACAAGCCATTGTGGAGGTTATCCGTCACTGGAGGCACTACCTCGCAGGTAGGAGGTTCACCCTCATCACCGACCAAAGATCGGTTGCCTTTATGTTCGACAACTCGCAAAGGAGCAAATAAAAAACGACAAAATTCTGAGGTGGAGGATCGAACTCTCCACCTACAATTACGATATCAAATATCGACCCGGGAAGCTCAACGAGCCTCCGGATGCCCTATCCCGCGGGACATGTGCCAGCGCACAGATCGACCGATTAAAAGTCATCCACAATGACCTCTGCCACCCGGGGGTCACCCGGCTCGCCCATTACATCAAGGCCCGAAACCTGCCTTTCTCCAACGAGGAGGTAAAAGTGGTCACCAGGGACTGCCAGATCTGTGCGGAGTGCAAACCACACTTCTATAGACCAGACAGGGCCCACCTGGTCAAGGCTTCTAGGCCCTTTGAACGCCTCGTGATTGATTTCAAAGGGCCACTCCCCTCAACTAACAAGAACGTTTACTTCTTAAACGTCGTAGACGAGTTCTCCCGTTTCCTATTCACTATCCCGTGCCCCGACATGACCTCCCACACAGTCATTAGGGCCCTGCATAGCATCTTCACCCTGTTTGGCTTCACCAGCTACGTAAATAGCGACCGGGGTTCGTCCTTCATGAGCGACGAGCTGCGTCAGTACCTGCTCGACAAGGGCATTGCCTCGAGCAGGACTACCAGCTAGAAACCCAGGGGGAACGGGCAGGTGGAAAGGGAGAACGTGACGGTCTGGAAGACCGTCCTACTGACCCTCCGGTCTAGAAAGCTCCAAGTCTCCCAGTGGCAGGAAGTCCTCCCAGACGAGCTCCATGCTATTAGGTCACTTTTGTGCACGGCGACCAACCAGACCCCTCACGAGAGGCTCTTCTTTTTTTCCAGGGGCACTACCACGGGGGTCTCACTTCCGGCATGGCTGAGGACGCCGGGCCCCTTATTTCTGAGGAAACACGTCAGGGCGCACAAAACCGACCCCCTGCTCCACTCCAACCCCCAGTACGCATTCGTCGAGTTCCCTGACGGCCGTCAGGACACAGTATCCCTCCGGGATCTGGCACCCGCCGGATCCAGTGCCCCCTCTACCCCCACAGAAGGATCTCTCACCCTACACCCCATGCTGCTGCCCCCTTGCGCTCCTGAGCCCACGAGCTCGCTCCACCAGTTCCGCGCCCCCACGCCGGCCAGCCCCCAGCGCCCCCAGTCTCCGGTCAAACCAGGAGAGTATGAAGCTCAGATACAACCCTCCCTGGAGTCCGCCATCGTACCCCAGAACACTACACCCATCCAGACACCGCAAGAGGCTGCAACCCCGGTGCTCCGCAGATCTCAGCCGACAATTCGACCGCCGGACAGACTGACGTTGTAGGCCACTACTCCCGCCGGACTTGATTTTTTTGCAGGGGGTGAATGTGTTGAATGTAATATAGATGTATATATGTTAATTCACACTGTCTTTGTAAGCACAGTAGCGCTATCCTACCACTAGGAGGAGTAGCGCTGGGAACACTCTGGAACTTGTACTGGGTTCCAGCCTTGGCTCCGCCCACGACTCCTCCCCCTAGTGCAGCTGTATAAATACCCTTGTCCAGAGTCAGCCTGAGTTCACTACGAGTTCATCGACAGGTAACAGGCTGGCTCTGAAGTAAGTCGATTAAAGCCTAGATTCACATCGGAAACACGTGTCTGGTGAATTGATGGTTCCATCACTCTGCCTTAAAAATATTCAAATATTCTACCTACAGCGTAAGGAGCTGCAGACAGGCCCCGCGCCCTTTTCCAAGCAAGAAAAATAAGGGGGAGCCGCAGTCCATGTTCATCAGGAGACGGATCCGCGACCTCACGTACGCGCCGCGGGACCCAATGGGTTGCAGGTCCCGCAGCGCGCCCTTCTTCTCCCTGTACACCGGCCCCCAGCCCAGGGGCCGGGTCCACATCGGGCTGCGCGAGACGTCTCTCCAGGTCAAAGATTTTTCCAGTCAATTGGGCGATCTTTGATTTCTGCCCCGCTGTTGACCCCCTCGCGGACCCTCGACAGAAGGCAGAGACGTGAGTCTTACCCAATCCCACCCGAGCCTCAAGGAGGGGAAGCCTCCCCGCTTGCCTCAGCAGTCGGCCCAGAAGGTACAAAACGAGACCAGGAACCGCTCGTCCTCCAGCAGCAGCTTGTTAAAGTGCCAGTACGCAGACCGTGTCTGAGCGCGGGATGGGGCGAGCCCCGCCCACAGCAGGTGGTGATCCGAGCGCGGCACCTGCTCCACAGAGGCCTTTGGAACGCTGGGCACGTGCGTCTCAGAAATGTAAAGACGGGCGATTCAGGACACTCCGAAAGGAGGTCGCTCAAATGTGTACACCCGCAATTCAGGATGGAGAGTCGGCCAGACGTCCACCAGATTGAAGGACCTGACCAGGTCGCTCAACTTCACCACCGCCGGCGAGCTGCGCTGGTTACCGGCATGGTCCCTGTCCTAGACGGTGCAATTAAAATCCCCTCCGAGGATAATGCCCTTGCCCACTGTGTTGGTGCCAAGAAGAGGGCAGCACGGTAGCATTGTGGATAGCACAAATGCTTCACAGCTCCAGGGTCCCAGGTTCGATTCCCGGCTGGGTCACTGTCTGGGCGGAGTCTGCACGTTCTCCCCGTGTGTGCGTGGGTTTCCTCCGGGTGCTCCGGTTTCCTCCCACAGTCCAAAGATGTGCAGGTTAGGTGGATTGGCCATGCTAAATTGCCCTTAGTGTCCAAAATTGCCTTAGTGTTGGGTGGGGTTACTGGGTTATGGGGATAGGGTGGAGGTATGGGCTTGGGTAGGGTGCTCTTTCCAAGAGCCGGTGCAGACTCGATGGGCCGAATGGCCTCCTTCTGCACTGTAAATTCTATGAAAAAGAGTGGACAGGACATCAAAGAAAGTCGCCTGCTGCAGCCCTGCTTGAGGACTGTAGACATTGACAAAGGGAAGTACCGTGTACTCGGCGTGGACTAATTGCAGTAACCGGCCGACACTGGCTCCCTGCCCCCCCCCCCCCCCCCCCCCGAGATCTCCGGCTGAAAACGTGGGGCGAACATTACAGCCCCCCACCTGCATGTGAGGTCAGGTAACTCATGAAGAGGAGCCACTTGGCTTTGTGTCCCGGAGCGGTGTGGGTTTCCTGCAGGAATGAGCTTGCTTCCCACCCTGGAGGCGCACTGGAATGTGTGGTGTGCGTCCCCGCTGCCGCTGATGTTGAGGCTGGCTCTAGGTACCACCACGTCAGCGGGAGTGTGTTGTCCATCACCATTTCCTTAAACGTGCTCGGAGGGGGCTGAGAAGCACCTGTCCCTCCAGTGACAGCTTGGCAGAGCTCAGCCTGGTCCTGGTCTGCCTCCCGCACCTCCGTGGCCTGAGCACGGGTGGGCATTATGAGCAGCGCCTAGTCCAGAGCCAGTTACACACAGTCTCGTGACGGAGAGAGAATGAGGGGAGACTCGCTGCCGGGCAGGAGGGAGCACTCGGCCTTGCTGCAGAGGGTGTACAATTCCTCCTCCGTGCCCCCTACCAAGCGGCCGTCCTCCTCTGGGCGGTAACTATCTGGGCACAGGTTTCCCACCACATTGTGTGTGTGGCGGATGGCACAGACCCACCGTCGAGCTTTGGACCTGTCGCGATGCCATCCTCAGCATGGTCAACAGGTGGGTTCCCCGCGGCGTTCTGGGTCTGTGGGCCGTGCCGGTTCCGACCCCTCTTCCGCCCCAACATTGGGCCACCAGAAACAACTCCGGGTTGGTGGCCAAGTACTCAGTCATCGAAAGCTGGGACGGGGGGGCTGCCCTTGCCACAAGTACCCACAACCCGAAAATGAGGGAACTGCCACTGCCCCCCGGCATCGAGAAAATGAAGGTGCCCGGGGTGGGAAACTGCATCGTGTGGAGCGAACCCTTGGGGGTCTCGTCATGGCCCAGCCCCGGACTCCCCTACTTGGGGGGGGCGGGGGCATCAACAGATGTTCTATGGTCGTTCCTCTTGCGGGGTCTGGGCAAGAGGTCGAGGGGGATGTACTGGAACGACACCCACCCCTTGCCGGGCCCCTCCGCACCGTCCCCTCTGCCAGTGAGGCCCAGCCCCCGGAGGTGTGGCAGGGTCAGAGTGCCGCCTGGCCCGGGGTCACCCGCTGCAGCGCTGGCACCCTCCGGGGCCTACGTAGTGGCTTTGCCAGGCCCAGCAGCCGGGGACGGAGTGTTGATGGGTTGAGGCTGTTCTGGGGCGAGATGGGGCAGCCGCTCTGAGCTGGTGTCCACGGGCACGGAGGGCTCGGGGTGTGGCAGGGTCGGGGCTATCCAGGCCTCAACGCCATGCCACCTTCCGGCACTCCCTCGAGGGCACCGTGGTCAGGCGGGGCTCCCTCCCCTCACGCCAGCAGCCGCTCTGTTATCTGCCAGCTGCTTCCCCACTCCCCCGGAGGGGGCGGGGGGTGAGGCTTTATGGTCGATGGAAGGGGGGGGGGGTACAGCGGTGCCAGCTGCGGACGCCGTGATGGTTTTAGCAGCAGCTGCCGAGGAGGTGGGTCAGGTGTGACGGATGTGCCCCACCCCTTACAGGAGCAATACCGCACACCGTCCGCGGACCAGGAAAGACAAAGGGGACCTCGAAGCCCCTCCACCACCTCCTCTCAGGCCAGGCGGACAAAGAGCTGGCGGAGGGAGGTGTTTTGTTATGCTCTTGACGTAGCATAAGCTGCTTCCTTGATGTGCACTCTGACATAGGAAGGTTCAGACTTGGAGATAGCTTTAGCACATTTATTAAACTGTTAACAATTCTCCAATTTGGATTCAAATCTCCCGTTAATCCTGCTATAGCTACTCAGACTGACGAACCAGTCTGCTACAATCCAGGTGGTGGGTATGATGTGTTTCAAATCAACCCTGTGTGTGTACTCACTGAGTGTCCCCACTGGAAAGAGGAAGATCATGTGTGCTGTGTCCTTTATATATGGGTTGGTGTAATGCCCCCCTGTGGTAATGTCACCTCTGTGTGTATCGTGAATGCCCATTGGTCGTGTCCTATCTTACTGGTCTATTGGTTGAGTGCCTGTGCGTCATGTCTCTGGTGCTCCCTCTAGTATCTAGCTAGTCTACGTGTACTTACATTAACCCCTTGTGTGTCTACAGTGATGCACATCACCATAGGAAGGGTCCCCCAGGCCCAGTAGCTGCAGATGGGGGAGCGGGAGATCCGTGGGGAGGTTGGGTGGGATGTTTGATAAGGCAATGCGTTCGGTGATGGCCTCTAAAGCGTCCATCACCACGTATGTCCCGCCCACCGTGAGCCTCTTTTCGACGATGAGAAGGAGCACCCACTCGGCCCTAAAAAACACGGCCTTGCCGGACATTCAGGAGGCGGTCTCAATGAGTGACGGGTGGACGACCCCTGCCATTGCGCGAGTGCGCACCTCGATGGTCAGTGTCAGGTGGGCGTAACACTTGACCACGGGTTGCCTTGTCAGGAGATGGAACGGTGATGGGGCCGCTGTGGCAGAGAACGTCTCAGAGTACTCGTGCTGGTTGAGTTTATCGATGCTGGTTTATTTTATTGATGTTAGTTCAGTGTATTAGTGCTGGTTGAGGATATTGATGCTGGTTTATTTTGTTGATGTTAGTTCAGTGTATTAGTGCTGGTTGAGTTTATCGATGCTGGTTTATTTTATTGATGTAGGCTTAGTGTATCAGTGCTGGTTGGGTTTATCGATGCTGGTTTATTTTATTGATGTAGGTTCAGTGTATTAGTGCTGGTTGAGTTTATCGATGCTGGTTTATTTTATTGATGTTAGTTCAGTGTATCAGTGTTAGTTGAGTTTATCGATGCTGGTTTATTTTATTGATGTTAGTTCAGTGTATTAGTGTTGGTTGAGTTTATCGATGCTGGTTTATTTTATTGATGTTAGTTCAGTGTATCAGTGTTAGTTGAGTTTATCGATGCTGATTTATTTTATTGATGTTAGTTCAGTGTATCAGTGTTGGTTGAGTTTATCGATGCTGGTTTATTTTATTGATGTTAGTTCAGTGTATCAGTGCTGGTTGAGTTTATCGATGCTGGTTTATTTTATTGATGTTACTTCAGTGTAATAATGCTGGTGGAGGTTATCGATGCTGGTTTATTTTATTGATGTTAGTTCAGTGTATTAGTGTTGGTTGAGTTTATCGATGCTGGTTTATTTTATTGATGTTAGTTCAGTGTAATAATGCTGGTGGAGGTTATCGATGCTGGTTTATTTTATTGATGTTAGTTCAGTGTATTAGTGTTGGTTGAGTTTATCGATGCTGGTTTATTTTATTGATGTTAGTTCAGTGTATCAGTGTTAGTTGAGTTTATCTATGCTGGTTTATTTTATTGATGTTAGTTCAGTGTATCAGTGTTAGTTGAGTTTATCGATGCTGGTTTATTTTATTGATGTTAGTTCAGTGTATCAGTGCTGGTTGAGTTTATCGATGCTGGTTTATTTTATTGATGTAGGTTCAGTGTATCAGTGCTGGTTGAGTTTATCGATGCTGGTTTATTTTATTGATGTTAGTTCAGTGTAATAATGCTGGTGGAGGTTATCGATGCTGGTTAGTTCAGTGTATTAGTGTTGGTTGAGTTTATCGATGCTGGTTTATTTTATTGATGTTAGTTCAGTGTAATAATGCTGGTGGAGGTTATCGATGCTGGTTTATTTTATTGATGTTAGTTCAGTGTATTAGTGTTGGTTGAGTTTATCGGTGCTGGTTTATTTTATTGATGTAGGCTTAGTGTATCAGTGCTGGTTGGGTTTATCGATGCTGGTTTATTTTATTGATGTTAGTTCAGTGTATCAGTGTTAGTTGAGTTTATCGATGCTGGTTTATTTTATTGATGTTAGTTCAGTGTAATAATGCTGGTGGAGGTTATCGATGCTGGTTTATTTTATTGATGTTAGTTCAGTGTATTAGTGTTGGTTGAGTTATCGGTGCTGGTTTATTTTATTGATGTAGGCTTAGTGTATCAGTGCTGGTTGGGTTTATCGATGCTGGTTTATTTTATTGATGTTAGTTCAGTGTATCAGTGTTAGTTGAGTTTATCGATGCTGGTTTATTTTATTGATGTTAGTTCAGTGTATTAGTGCTGGTTGAGTTTATCGATGCTGGTTTATTTTATTGATGTTAGTTCAGTGTATTAGTGCTGGTTGAGTTTATCGATGCTGGTTTATTTTATTGATGTCAGTTCAGTGTATTAGTGCTGGTTGAGTTTATCGATGCTGGTTTATTTTATTGATGTTAGTTCAGTGTATTAGTGTTGGTTGAGTTTATCGATGCTGGTTTATTTTATTGATGTTAGTTCAGTGTATCAGTGTTAGTTGAGTTTATCTATGCTGGTTTATTTTATTGATGTTAGTTCAGTGTATCAGTGTTAGTTGAGTTTATCGATGCTGGTTTATTTTATTGATGTTAGTTCAGTGTATCAGTGCTGGTTGAGTTTATCGATGCTGGTTTATTTTATTGATGTAGGTTCAGTGTATCAGTGCTGGTTGAGTTTATCGATGCTGGTTTATTTTATTGATGTTAGTTCAGTGTAATAATGCTGGTGGAGGTTATCGATGCTGGTTTATTTTATTGATGTTAGTTCAGTGTATTAGTGTTGGTTGAGTTTATCGATGCTGGTTTATTTTATTGATGTTAGTTCAGTGTAATAATGCTGGTGGAGGTTATCGATGCTGGTTTATTTTATTGATGTTAGTTCAGTGTATTAGTGTTGGTTGAGTTTATCGGTGCTGGTTTATTTTATTGATGTAGGCTTAGTGTATCAGTGCTGGTTGGGTTTATCGATGCTGGTTTATTTTATTGATGTTAGTTCAGTGTATCAGTGTTAGTTGAGTTTATCGATGCTGGTTTATTTTATTGATGTTAGTTCAGTGTAATAATGCTGGTGGAGGTTATCGATGCTGGTTTATTTTATTGATGTTAGTTCAGTGTATTAGTGTTGGTTGAGTTTATCGGTGCTGGTTTATTTTATTGATGTAGGCTTAGTGTATCAGTGCTGGTTGGGTTTATCGATGCTGGTTTATTTTATTGATGTTAGTTCAGTGTATCAGTGTTAGTTGAGTTTATCGATGCTGGTTTATTTTATTGATGTTAGTTCAGTGTATTAGTGCTGGTTGAGGATATTGATGCTGGTTTATTTTGTTGATGTTAGTTCAGTGTATCAGTGCTGATTGAGTTTATCGATGCTGGTTTATTTTATTGATGTCAGTTCAGTGTATTAGTGCTGGTTGAGTTTATCGATGCTGGTTTATTTTATTGATGTCAGTTCAGTGTATTAGTGCTGGTTGAGTTTATCGATGCTGGTTTATTTTATTGATGTTAGTTCAGTGTATTAGTGTTGGTTGAGTTTATCGATGCTGGTTTATTTTATTGATGTTAGTTCAGTGTATCAGTGTTAGTTGAGTTTATCTATGCTGGTTTATTTTATTGATGTTAGTTCAGTGTATCAGTGTTAGTTGAGTTTATCGATGCTGGTTTATTTTATTGATGTTAGTTCAGTGTATCAGTGCTGGTTGAGTTTATCGATGCTGGTTTATTTTATTGATGTAGGTTCAGTGTATCAGTGCTGGTTGAGTTTATCGATGCTGGTTTATTTTATTGATGTTAGTTCAGTGTATTAGTGTTGGTTAAGTTTATCGATGCTGGGTTTATTTTATTGATGTTAGTTCAGTGTAATAATGCTGGTGGAGGTTATCGATGCTGGTTTATTTTATTGATGTTAGTTCAGTGTATTAGTGTTGGTTGAGTTTATCGGTGCTGGTTTATTTTATTGATGTAGGCTTAGTGTATCAGTGCTGGTTGGGTTTATCGATGCTGGTTTATTTTATTGATGTTAGTTCAGTGTATCAGTGTTAGTTGAGTTTATCGATGCTGGTTTATTTTATTGATGTTAGTTCAGTGTAATAATGCTGGTGGAGGTTATCGATGCTGGTTTATTTTATTGATGTTAGTTCAGTGTATTAGTGTTGGTTGAGTTTATCGGTGCTGGTTTATTTTATTGATGTAGGCTTAGTGTATCAGTGCTGGTTGGGTTTATCGATGCTGGTTTATTTTATTGATGTTAGTTCAGTGTATCAGTGTTAGTTGAGTTTATCGATGCTGGTTTATTTTATTGATGTTAGTTCAGTGTATTAGTGCTGGTTGAGTTTATCGATGCTGGTTTATTTTATTGATGTTAGTTCAGTGTATTAATGCTGGTGGAGGTTATCGATGCTGGTTTATTTTATTTTATTCTTTAAAAATGATTTTATTGCTGTTTTTACATTTTATGCATTGTGCATTCGGTGAGGATAAATGCGTCGGTTACAATATGCAGGTCATTTTCCTCGGTCCCCGTTCCCCCCTCCCTTCCCCGCCTCGACCCCCCCCCCCCCCCCCCCCCCCCACCCCCCCCCCCCCCCCCCCGTCCATTCATTGCCTCTGGGTCCTTTCCTGTAAAAGGGGCAGTTGTCTGCTATTTACGTGTGCGTGATGTTCTCCCTGTTCTTCCCCTCTTCCCTTTGTCGGTGGGCCTCCCCCCTCCCTTTTCTTCTCCTCCCCCCACCCCATCCTGTTTTTGCCATTTCTTTGTGGTTCCTTTTCTTGTGGCCTTGTTTCAGGCCCCCTGGCCCGTGTGTCGCCCGCGTTCCAGCCTCCCCGCTCCTTTTTCTCTGAATCCCCCCCCCCCCTCCCCTCTCTTCCGTTGGCTCCTGTACACCCCCCCCCCCTCCCCCGCTCTATTGGCTGTTGGCTTCGAACAGTCCTGGGAGAAGCTGGGGAATGGCCTCCATGTTCAGGGGGAGCCGTCCTCTGACCCTCGAAAAGTGAACTCGATCTTCTCCCGGTGGAGACATTCTGATCGGTCACCCCCACATCTTGGACATTGCCTCAAAGAATCCTGATCAACACCCGAGGAGTCTGGGGCATGTCCGGAACATGTGGGTGCGGTTGGCCGGGCCTCCCTGGCACCGTTCACATTTGCCCTCCACCTCCGGGAAGAAGCTACTCATTCGGGTTCTGATCAGGTGTGCTCTGTGCGCCACTTTCAGCTGCATGAGGTTTAGCCTTGCGCAGGAGGAGGTGGAGTTGGCCCTGCTCAGTGCTTCGCGCCAGAGTCCCCACCCCGTGTTAGAATTACAACAGAAAAATTCAAAGACAAGGCAGTTGGATCAGAAAGCACATACAGAAATAAACTCTGAGACTATACAGGAGTTTTATTACATTATACATATTGTATTAACGAGAAAGTCAAGGCCCTCACATAGCCAGGCAGATGACAAATGGACACAAGTTCATTAAGTTGTATTAACGATGGATTTCAGAAAATAGGTTTTGCGAGCATCACATGTGATTCCAAGAGATGGGCATTTTTGGAGTAAGGAGATCAAAAACAAATATAATTAATTGTGTTTTGGCCTGGGCTGCATAATGATATAGTTACATTTTGTCTCAAAGGTCACACATGTCAGATTATAACAAAGCATCAAGCAGTAAGCAACCTTAGTGTGATAGTAGCGTAATCTATTACGAGGGCGCTAATTGAATTCGACAAGTATCAATGAGTATTGTTGACTTTGATGGATGTGTCTACTAGGTTTCCGGTCATTCCAACGTGAAATATTACAGATGGGTATTTTCCAACATTTAAATCAACTATTAATTCCTCCCCCCTTACCCCCCTACCCACCCCTCCCCCCCTCCTCACCCCCTCCTCCCCCCTCCCCCTCCTTACCCCCCTCCCCCTACCCCTCCTTAACCCCCTCCCCCTCCCCTCCCTTACCCCCTACCCCCCCCACCCCCCACCCCCTACCATCCCCAACCCACCCCCTACCACCCCCCCCCCCCCCCCCCCCCCCCCCACCCCCCCCCCCCCCCCCCCCAGTGACATTCCAAAGACTAACCAACAACGTTTTTTGACGAACGAACTATCCAGTGTGCATCAACGGCCTGGTGGTGTTCATTCAAATGTGGAAGTAGCATTTGGAACATTTGAAGCTATTGTTCGACCGAATCCAAGAGGCTAAGTTGGTGCAATCTGGACTAAAAGTGACTCTGTGAAAGCGCAAGTCGGTTCTTCGGCTGTACTATTGAACATAGAACATAGAACATAGAACAGTACAGCACAGAACAGGCCCTTCGGCCCTCGATGTTGTGCCGAGCAATGATCACCCTACTTAAACCCACGTAACCCGTATACCCGTAACCCAACAACCCCCCCATTAACCTTACACTACGGGCAATTTAGCATGGCCAATCCACCTAACCCGCACATCTTTGGACTGTGGGAGGAAACCGGAGCACCCGGAGGAAACCCACGCACACACAGGGAGGACGTGCAGACTCCACACAGACAGTGACCCAGCCGGGAATCGAACCTGGGACCCTGGAGCTGTGAAGCATTGATGCTAACCACCATGCTACCATGAGGCCCCCTGCTACCGTGAGGCCCCCATGCTACCGTGAGGCCCCTCCATTGGACATGGTCTGATGGCCAGAGGGAACAATAATAAAAATGTCATTTGTGAGAAACCAATAACTTCAAAGATGAGGGGAAAAAAATGATTATTTGTGGGTGAATGGTTTCGGGAGAAGATTCGTGCTAAATGTCTGCATTGTGGTTTGTTCTATTGACTGAACTTTTGAAGAATCACAGGAAATCTCATTGGACGACAGAATGTAATTAGGCATTTGTTTATCTGAAAGCTGTGTTGACCACTGCACCAGTTCTGGCAACCCCGAATTGTGACAAGAAGTTTCTGGTAGCCATTGATGCCAGCGATGTGGCCGGTGGTGCTGCACTATTACGAGAAGGTGACAATGGAGTAAAATACGTGTTGGTTGTATTTATCTCAATCTTCGTCAAATAAGCATTCAGCCATCTAAAAGAAGAGGTTGATTTGAGTATTGACATTGAAACATAGGGGCAGCACGGTAGCATTGTGGTTAGAATAAATGCTTCACAGCTCCAGGGTCCCAGGTTCGATTCCCGGCTGGGTCACTGTCTGTGCGGAGTCTGCACGTCCTCCCCGTGTGTGCGTGGGTTTCCTCTGGGTGCTCCGGTTTCCTCCCACAGTCCAAAGATGTGCGGGTTAGGTGGATTGGCCATGCTAAATTGCCCGTAGTGTCCTAATAAAAGTAAGGTTAAGGGGGGGTTGTTTGGGTTACGGGTATAGGGTGGATACGTGGGTTTGAGTAGGGTGATCATTGTTCGGCACTACATCGAGGGCCGAAGGGCCTGTTCTGTGCTGTACTGTTCTATGTTCTATGTTCTATATTGAAATTATGTTTCTAGCAATTCATCAGAGACAATTCTTTATCGAGACCTTAACACTGCAGCTCCTGGAGAAATTTGAACTTCGGAATTCAAGACTGTTCAGATGGAATTTATTCCTAATTTAATAATTTAACTTGAAAAATATATATCTAGCCAGAAGAGAAAACCTGATTACAGGTATTTTATGACGGCTTTGAGATGTGAGAAGAATGGGACATTTAAATGTGGGAAAGCAACACTGAAATGGGCTTTACTGGTGTTGGTATAATCTTCCTGCTTTGATAATATGTTGGGATATGAATTAATGCCTCCTTATTTTCTGCTGAGACAGTGACCTTTGGACTAAGAGTGACTCTGACAGATGTATCCTCTAATGACAATAGGTCAAGTGAGGACCAGTGCTCCATGGACTGCAGGTGCTGCTATTCTAAGCTGTCAAGCCAGCTGCGAGTGGAAGTGTGGCCTCGAAATCCACATCTCGGACTGGCAACCCATGACCTTATGACAGGCAACTCACGACCGAATGACCATCTGTAATCACGCGCGCAACATATGGATTGGAGAAATGCAAGCTACTGAGCAATGAATTGATAGCTATATATGGAATGGACTGCGATATTAAGAGAATTGATTGGCTCTATGTTAATGAGAATGCCAACTAATTCTGCTTTCGAAAGGGTATATTAACCCACTTTCAGCCGCAGCTCAATGAGAAAGTGTACCGGCAGGGTCGAGGAGCCCAGGACTTTCTCCCAGAGCTCCCATGAGATTCTTTTGCTCACGTTAAGGTCTACTTGCGAACATTTTCACCCAACACTGGCGTTTTAATGGGCATACATGTATATAACGAGATATGTTTCATACGGTATTAGTAATGTTTATTAGTGTTTGGCAATTAAAGTTGAAAAGCCATTGGGAAATAAGCCAGATTTTTAACTTGCTTATTGATGTGTGATTGTATTTATGTTGTATACATGTTCCACGTATGTCATTCAAACAATTTAAGATGCATGCATCACGTTTATCTGCCAAAATTGTGTTATAACAGTGAGGGCCTCCTTGATTTTGCAGGAAGAGTTTTCTGGATCGACTTGGGAAGCATCTACTTGTTTGCAGATAGGTGGCTAATGGAAGGTTGTTTTGATCTGGAGTTCACGAGGGTGCAGGTTATTCATAAGATCTATATTTTATGTTGTCCTGACCAATCGGATCCTGGGATATCTTGTGTGAGAAGACAGAATAAGGCCTTATTCTGGCAGAATTAAAGGGAGGAGCCAGGTTTGTCTGCAATTTTCAGAATGCCATGAGATTTTAATATGCAATAAGAGTCTTTCAGATGCCTCCTGAAAGGTTCTCTCCAACATCCTTGCACAGAGAAAATTAATTAAACTTGATTGCTAACTTTTTTGATAAGTGGCAATTGAACTATATTTGTTTATTTAATGCGTAACATTGGGCACAATTAAGAAATGCGCCAGATTTCCTTCTTTCATTTAAGAACTGTTAACTGTAAGCTATTTTGTTGTTGTTAATGGTGTCAAATCTATGTTTAGATTAATGTTGTTTTATCAAAAAATATTCCCATAGATCATTGATAATATTCCTGTGGTGCATTCAACCTCCCCCACAGTTTTAGCAATTCCATATAGTAGAGTTCTCACCCGCATCCCACCACAATCCTTCAGAATTCAACCGCATACAATCTCTCACAACTCTACCGTGGTCACCCGACAGAGTTGTACTGTATAAAACCTATCAGGCTTCAACCTTAGCAAACCCACCACAATGCGAGTGTCTAAAGCCCATTACAGTTCAGTCTCATACAACTCATTAGACATTACGTGTATACAACCCATCACAGTTCACTCGCATTCAACCTTGTAGAGTCCATCTCAGTGCAACCACAGACAACCTATTGCAGCTCAATGGTATATAAAATATCACCGCCCAATGGCATACAACTGATCGCATCTCAACCACATTCCACCATCACATTCAAACCACATAAAGCCCATCACAATTTAAACGCATGCAATCAATCGCAGCAGTGCCGCATACAACCCACCAAATCTCAACCACACAACCAATCAATCTTGCCCTCCCTTCAGCACTCAAGACGAGTCAAAGGAACCCAAAACGTTACCTGTGCTTCCCTCTCCTCAGATGCTGCCAGAGGTGCTGAATATTTCCTGAATTTCAGGCTTTTATTACCAAGTGTGGTATTGTGTGAAGCAAATAATGGCATGATGGGAAAACTAGTCAAGTCTTCTTGGTACAATTGAATTTAAACTGATTTCCCATAACCTAAGGCACAGATACAAAATACACAGATACAAACAGCCGATGTCAGCTTGACCTGAGAACTGGGTGACTCTGAAATTCTAGGATAAGGCGTGTTCGTCATGAGACTAGAAGCAGTCTCAATACATACCAAGCTGAAAAACTGTCTCTTCCTGTACGTAAACAAATGTGTCCATTTCTTAAAACAAAGACAAGATAATGATATGAGACTCCAGTCCCCTAAAGGTCAGCAAGGTGACACCATTGTAACGATTATTACTTATGTTTTACTTTCGATCAAATTCCTGACCAAGCTGTATTCATGTTATCTTGATCCTATAATGTATAAAAATCGTCTTATTCTTCTGTGAGATTGCAGACTTGGGACGGACGCAGCAGTTTGTAGTTGACTGCCTTCCGACTTCAAGTCTCAGCCATTACTGCTAGCAGTCAGTTCTAATTCGTAAATAAAGTTCAGTTTTGCTTACCTAATGAATCATGTTTGCATTTTTCTTTCACAGTACAGAAGCGGGGAAAATATTGACTACGACTCAAGTGAAATATGTGTCATAGCTCTCATTATTTCTTAACCACAAAGAAGAATTCTGAAACAACATACCTGCCAAAATATTATTTATTTTAACGACCAGAAGCAAAAAAATCATTTCATTTCAATCCGCTAACAAAGCAAACATTATTTTTAAACACACAAAATAACTACAAATTAATTTATATATCCCAAACCAACACATTTTCATTCAGTTGCTCTGACAGGGATTTTAGTTTTCTCCATTTTGTCCCTGAAGATTACAATTGATGTAATGGCTGCAAATCGATATCCACAAATAATAAATACAATTCATACCTAAATATTGCAACATTTTCCAGAGACAATACCCAGTCTGGCAGCCTTCGAGTGGAAATATACTCCCGCCAAACGGCGATAGAGTCTGGCTCTGCAAATTTATACTCATTAAAAGGGAAATACTTTCAAGAAGCACAGTGTAGTGGCACCGTGGTTGCCAATACTTCCTCACAGCGCCAGGTTCAATTCCGGCCTTTGGTCGCTGTGTGGAGTTGCATGTTCGCCCCGTGTCTGTGTGGGTTTCCTCTGGACGCGGCACGGATTAGATAGGCCGCAAGGCTTCATTCTGCCCCGCAGGGACCCTATTCTAAAGATTTTTAACTTCAGGAGCTGTAACAGAAGGCAAAAGCATACAGCAGAAAAATCACTGGTGGACTATGAAAGCACAAGTGAGGGGAAAGGGAAAAGGGAGAGAGAGGACGAGAAACAGACTCGAATTTGAAATGATGAATGTGAAGGAGTCAATAGGAGTGAATGAATGGAACAGCGGATACGATAAGAAAGGGGGAAATAAGAAAAGGGGTATGACAGGAGGTTAAAGAGGGGAAATAAACAATATCAAGTAGAAAAGGGCCAAAGGGCGAGAGAGGTAAGGAAGAAGCGAGCGAATGGGAAGTGAGGGAAACCGAAAAAGGGAGGATAGGGAGCAATAGCCGATATAAGAACCGGAGAGTGGAGAAGGAGTGAGATTGGACAATGTGGGGGTGAGGGTGGGGGTCAGGTTGAAACATCTGAGGAAAGGAGTCCAGGCATGTCGGAGCAAAGCTTTAGTACCATTGGAAGGTTACGCCTAAGGAGCCTTGGTAAGTTCCTGCAGTGCAAATTAGATATGCTAATAACGGTTACCACTGTGTGCCATTGGTGGACGGGCTGCATGGTTGTTGAAGGGACAGCAATTCAGAGGGATGATTTGTCCTGTCAGGTTTAGAGCTACATGAGTGTTGTTAGTACTGCACTCTTCCAGGCAAGGGAAGAGTATATGGGGGAGAGTATACATAACATTCTTGACTTGAGCCTGTTAGATGATGGACAAGCTTTGTGGAGTCTAGAAGGGAGTTGTTCGCCGGAGACGTCCGTCCTTTAACCTGCTTTTCCAGACAAATATTGACATGACGGGTCCAGTTAAGTTTCTGGTCAGTGGTAACCACCATAATATTTATACTGGGAGAGTCAGCGATCGCCCTAGTGTTCTGTGACACTCCTTTGTAGCTCTGTTTGCTCCCGGGTATCCCTGGAAAGGGAGAATGTAGGCTTCGTCGGCACGATAGATGCCTTCCGCCTGGCAGCGGACCCAGCTAGAACTGGATAGTTTTATCTACTCCATGGATCACATTAGAACATAGAACATAGAACAGTACAGCACAGAACAGGCCCTCGATGTTGTGCCGAGCAATGATCATCCTACTCAAACCCACGTATCCACCCTATACCCGTAACCCAACAACCCCCCACCTTAACCATACTTTTTAGGACACTACGGGCAATTTATCATGGCCAATCCACCTAACCCGCACATCTTTGGACTGTGGGAGGAAACCGGAGCACCCGGAGGAAACCCACGCACACATGGGGAGAACGTGCAGACTCCGCACAGATAGTGACCCAGCCGGGAATCGAACCTGGGACCCTGGAGCTGTGAAGCATTTATGCTAACCACCATGCTACCCTGCTGCCCAAACATTAGTTTGATGTTCTAAGTTTGCTTAGATAATAATAATAATAATAATTTCGTATTGTCACGAGTAGGCTTCAATTAAGTTACTGTGAAGAGCCCCTAGTCACCACATTCCAGCGCCTGTTCAGTGAGGCTGGAACGGAAATATGAACCGTGCTGCTGATCTTGTTCTGCATTACAAGCCAGCTCTCTTAGCCCACTGTGCTAAACCAGCCCCTTATACCGATGCCTTTGATGCAAGATCTAATTATGGATCTGCCTTGTGTATTTTATCCCTTGATTTGTTGAATTAGTTTATTCAGTTAATGCAAAATGCGCCAACCCTGCACAGTCTAACCCTAAACCCACCTTCACAAACCCAGCTCAGTACACTCACACGTCAACTAATACCATTAGCTGAATCATTTATTCATTCGCCCTGCTGCCCTGGAACGGGAACTGTGCCGCCGGGTGCCATGAGCTCACGTTTCTTCTGTTTCTCTTGTCGACAGTACAGGTAAACGTTGATGGGATGGATGCAGGCCAGAGATAAAAGGACGATGAAGCCAATGTTCAGCTGCACAAATGGAAATAGTTTATATTCAGAAAATGAATATTTTCCGATAGATTCATCGATTCATACAGTGTAGAATGCAACCATTCAGTCCGTAGTGTCTGTGTGATATCTGGGGAGGAGAAATGCAATTGGTGCCGCGCTCAAGCTTTATGCTCACACTCAGGGGAGGCAGGGTAGCATGGTGGTTAGCATAAATGCTTCACAGCTCCAGGGTTCGATTCCCGGCTGGGTCACTGTCTGTGTGGAGTCTGCACGTCCTCCCCCTGTGTGCGTGGGTTTCCTCCGGGTGCTCCGGTTTCCTCCCACAGTCCAAAGATGTGCGGGTTAGGTGGATTGGCCATGCTAAATTGCCCGTAGTGTCCTAATAAATGTAAGGTTAAGGGGGGGGGTTGTTGGGTTACGGGTGTAGGGTGGATATGTGGGTTTGAGTAGGGTGATCATGGCTCGGCACAACATTGAGGGCCGAAGGGCCTGTTCTGTGCTGTACTGTTCTATGTTCTATGTTCTTGCATCGTAATTTTTGAACCAATGTTGCTTTGGAATTATATTACCTTATTGGAATCCCAATCAGGTAGTAAGTTCTAAATGCCAAGCATTCGTTACGTGACGGTTTCCTAATTGCAACTCGACATCTATTTCCTAGTAAGTAAATTGTGGCATCTTCTTATACAGACAATGATAACAAAATCAATAGGAGCAGAATTAGGCGTTGCAGCCCATTGAGTCTGCTCCGCTATTCCATCATGGCTGATTTTTTTTCTCATCCCCATTCTTCTGTCTTCACCCATAATCCCTGATCTACTTAGAACATAGAACATAAAACAGTACACCACAGATCAGGCCCTTCGACCCTCGATGTTGTGCCGAGCTTTGTCCGAAACCAAAATCAAGCTATCCCACTCCCTGTCATTCTGGTGTGCTCCATGTGCCTATCCAATAACCGCTTGAAAGTTCCTAAAGTGTCCGACTCCACCATCACAGCAGGCAGTCCATTCCACAGCCTAACCACTCTCTGAGTAAAGAACCTACCTCGGACATCCCTCCTATATCTCCCATCCTGAACCTTATAGTTATGCCCCATTCTAACAGCTACATCCACCCGAGGAAATAGTCACTGAACGTCCACTCTATCTATCCCCTCGTCATCTTATAAAGCTGTATTAAGTCACCTCTCATCCTCCTTCACTCCAATGAGAAAAGCCCTAGCTCCCTCAACCTTTTCTCATAAGACCTATCCTGTGTGGTGATATGATTTGCATACCTGTCTGCCATTGGGGCAGAACACCGGCTTACCATTGGCCCTGGTCGGTCATGTGCCTCTCGACCGATTGGTCGAGAGGCTGAGTTAACCACGCCTCCTTGCCGAGGTATAAATAGTCAAACGCCTGGCGGTCGTCCATTTTATTGTAGACGACCGGAGGGCTAAGTTCTAGTTTATTAAAGCCTAACTTTTGTAAAGCAACTAGTCTCTCGTACAATTGATGGCCCATCATCCTGCAAACCAGGCAGCACCCTTATTAATCAAGAACCTATCGATGCCCCTCTTAGCTAGAAACTGCTGAATGATATATTGCTCTTGGGCCGAAAGGAATCTACAGATATGTGGGGCAGGTGGGATCACAATATTGAACTTGATGGTCAGTCATGATCACAATGAATGACGGAGCAGGCACGAAGGGCAGAATCGCCTCCTCCTGCTTCTATTTCCTATGTAAAGACATTCAGTGACTTGGCCTCTCCAGCCGTAAGCGGCAATGATTTTTACGGAATCACGAAACCTGGCTAAAGACATTCTCCTCTTCCCTGTTTTAAGGGATCGTCCCTTGAGTCTGAGGTGGTGCCCTTGGGATCCAGTCTCTCCTACTGTTGGAAACATTCTATCCACGTCCACCCATTCTATTATCACTTCTCAGACGAAACAGCTTATTTTTTTTTTAGAACAGTACAGCACAGAACAGGCCCTTCGGCCCTCGATGTTGTGCCGAGCAATGATCACCCCACTCAAACTCACGTATCCACCCTATACCCGTAACCCAACTCCCCCCTAACCTTACTTTTCAGGACACTACGGGCAATTTAGCATGGCCAATCCACCTAACCCGCACATCTTTGGACTGTGGGAGGAAACCGGAGCACCCGGAGGAAACCCACGCACACACGGGGAGGACGTGCAGACTCCGCACAGACAGTGACCCAGCCGGGAACCGAACCTGGGACCCTGGAGCTGTGAAGCATTGATGCTAACCACTATGCTACCGTGCTGCATATAAACCACTTATGATTAGCGTCCCTGGATAAAACAGCTTAATTTTGAACACATCCATGAAAAAAGCTCGTTTCAGTTTCTGCCACCCACGGAGAGCAATAACCACTCAACGGTAATCATTCCTCACAGGGGCCATTCCAGTATATCTGTAATTCTAAAGACTTTGAAATTTATCCCAATTGCTGGCTGGTTATATTCAGCACAAACTTAACTATAGAGTAGGAATTGTGCAGGGATAAGAAATAAAATTTTGCTGCCTTTTTTTCGTTATTACTTCATGGGATGTGAGTGTCACTGGCTGGGCCGGCATTTATTGCCCATCCCTCAGGCTATTCAAGAGTCAACCACATGGTTCTGGGCGGGGAGTCACGTATCAGCCAGACCAGATGAGGAGTGCAGATTTCCTTCACTGAAGGACATTAGTGAACCAGATGGGTCTTTGACAATCGATAATGGATTCATGGTCGTCATTAGACTTAATTAAATTGCAGATTTTTAAACATTAAATAAAAATTCCACCAACTACCGTGGCGGGATTTGAACCAGGGTACCCAGAGCATTACTCTGGGTTTCTAGATAATTAGTCTAGTGACCACGCCACTGCGCCACCACCGACCTAACAGCCGCTGAGCCACCTGCTCATCGCTCAATTCATATATCTCTCCGTCCAAAATTGTAGTCGGAAATCTGATGTACGCTCCTGAAGCTCCTCTCACTGAGCCTATGATTTTTGGGTATATTTATCTGATCGATGGTAAGTGATCAATATCAGCTGATACTCACATACAGAGGATCGTGTTGCAGAGGTCCCTGAAGAAGAGCGAAACAGGCATACTGCAACAAAATGACAATTGCTGAGATGGCCAGATCCAGACCATAAATTTTCCCAAAGTGGCAGCGCGGAAACCTACAGGAAATAACCCGGCCCAAAAAGCAGGGGTTTTAGTGAATTGCATTGGGTCATTGATTCAGAATCTGTTTCAACGTCACATATTAACATCCCGTCCAAATATCTTCTACCTCAAATAGTCATCCGATATTCCCAATAACTTTCGGAACTCGTCCTTTTCTGAATTACTACTTTTCACAATGTATTCAATCCCACATTGTAGAACATAGAACTAACAATGCAGAAGAGCATTCGGCCCATCGAGTCTGCACCGACCCACTTAAGCCCTCACTTCCACCCTATCCCCGCAACCCAACAACCCCTCCTAATCATTTTGAACACTAAGGGCAATTTAGCATGGCTAATCCACCTAACCTGCATGTCTTTGGACTGTGGGAGGAAACCGGAGCACCCGGAGGAAACCCACGCACACACGGGGAGAACAGGCAGACTCCGCACAGACAGTGACCCAGCGGGGAATCGAACCTGGGACCCTGGTGCTGTGAAGCCACAGTTCTATCCACTTGTGCTACCGTGCCGCACAAAACGAGCATGGTTTTTAGGAATGAATCGTAATTCTGACACCGAATCTCCAGGATATAGAATTAGAAATAGAACAGTACAGCACAGAACAGGCCCTTCGGCCCTCGATGTTGTGCCGAGCAATGATCACCCTACTTAAACCCACGTAACCCGTATACCCGTAACCCAACAATCCCCCCATTAACCTTACACTACGGGCAATTTAGCATGGCCAATCCACCTAACCCGCACATCTTTGGACTGTGGGAGGAAACCGGAGCACCCGGAGGAAACCCACGCACACACGGGGAGGACGTGCAGACTCCGCACAGACAGTGACCCAGCCGGGAATCGAACCTGGGACCCTGGAGCTGTGAAGCATTGATGCTAACCACCATGCTACAGTGAGGCCCCATGATGTGATAGAAGTCTGAATGGGCTCAATGGTATGACAATTCCAGACTAAGCATCTGAATTTCACTGCAAGAAATGTGGGTGGCGACTTACGCAATGGCGATGAATGAAGCGTTTCCCCCTAACAGGAATGAGCGATCGATCACCTGCAGGGCGAAAGTCAGGTACTGAACCTCGGTCACAGGGATCGAGGCGGTTATTGTGTACAGAACAGACAACATGACAGTGATGGTGAGAGACAGCACTGCTGATTTCATATCAGCCAGTCTTTGGCAAATGGGCGAATCTGAAAAATAAACAAAGAGAAATTCAAACATTTTAACGTCTCAACATGGCCGAGTGAATCGATCAAAATGCATGGGGCACAAAACTCCATGGAGACAAAAGAGATAATACCACACCACAGCCTAATCAGGGACAAAATCACACATCCAGTTCCATTGCTCAATGAGATCCAGCACCATTTAATCCTTTTGTAATGAAAGACACAGTTACATTCTTGTATATCAACGGAGTCAAAGCTTATGGCATTTGGCTCAATCTGGAACTGAGGCCATAATCAGATGATAAATCAGTGTGGGTGTTCGAACAGTTTCAATGCTCCGACTTATTTTCTCGCTTTCCAAATCCATACAGTTCCTTTGTTCTAAGAACCGTACAATTTACAGAGCAGAAGGAGGCCATTCGGCCCATTGTGTCTGCACTGGCCCTTGGACAGAGCTCTACCTAAGCCCACACCCCGACCTATCCCCGTAACCCCACCTAAACCTTTTGGACACTAAGGGGCAATTTATCACGGCCAATCCACCGAAGCTGCACATCTTTGGACTGTGGGAGGAAACCGGAGCACCCGGAGCAAACCCACGCAGACACGGGGAGAACGTGCAGACTCCGCACAGACAGTGACCCAAGGCTGGAATCGAACCTGGGACCCTGAAGCTGTTAATTAGCTTACCGATATTGGAGAGGAGCTGACTGTTAAAATTGGGATTACCTGGCAAGGTGCCTGACGATTTTCCTCTGCGTTTGTGTCTGTCCATGATCAGACCAGTCCAGGGAGCACATAAGATGCCACCCAACTGGGCGAAGGCAAAGGCATTGGTCATACTGCTGACTGATGGAGAGAGAGATAGAGTGATAGAATTAGCATCATCCAGATATCCACATGACTGTTCTTCATTTCTCGTCAAGCTTCTCATGAAACATGAAGTAAATGGTTCGGCGACTACCTCTAAAGTGTTTCACTGGGGCAGGAATATTAGTCTCGGTGTGCATCGGGATCTTTGTGCAGATCTCAATATGAATAATGGGGTGTAGATTAATGTGTTCTTAGTTGAGGACAAAGGTTCGGGGCACCATCGTGGGCCAAAGGGCCTCGTCTGTATTTTTCAATGTTCTATGACGTTTGGCAAATTGTATTGGGGGTCATGGTCAAGTTTGGGCTTCCCACAAACAAACAGACAGACTGACAAATAATAACACAAAAAGCGTATGCTGATATCTGCAGATGGACAAACAGAAAGATAATTCATCAAGCAAGCTCAAATAAATCGCAGGGCCGATTTTAAGCCTCAGAGACAGGGAGGCATTGAGGCAACTGGCAATGAAGATGGCATAATCCCGACAGGACAGAAGGAGGTCATTTGGTCCATCGAGTCTGCACCAATACAATCCATCGACGAACAACATGAATCAAGCAGACGAACTGTCTACCAGAGGAAAGAAGAAAAACAAACACACAAGGATACGCAACCAATCGCAGGCATAGAGATTTGCAGATAACAGTGTAGGCAGATTGTGATGATATGATCTGCATACTCATCTGCCATTGGGCCAGAACGTCGGCTTACCATTGGCCCTGGTCGGTCATGTGCCTCTCGACCGATTGGCCGAGAGGCTGAGTTAACCACGCCTCTATTAACGAGGTATAAATGCTCAAACGCCTGACGATCGTCCCTTTCCACTGTAGACGATCGCAGAGCTGTGTTCTAGTTAATTAAAGCCAGACTTTGGTAAATCACTCGCCTCGCGTGCAATCGATGGTACATCAATTTAATTAACTACGACTTTGAAGATGGAGTTCCGCATCAAGCCCGAATGCCTCCGCATCAGCCCGCAAACTCCGAACTCTGCAGAACTTTTCAAACTCTGGCTGACTTGCCTCGAAGGGTTCCTAGCATCTACAACCACCCCCCCGACCGGGGCACAGAAGCTGCACGTCCTCCACTCCAGCGTGGGTATTGACGCTTACGCCATAATCAAAGAGGAAACGGATTATGATGACGCTATACAAAAGCTAAAAGGACAATTCATTGCAGAGCTGTGTTCTAGTTAATTAAAGCCAGACTTTGGTAAATCACTCGCCTCGCGTGCAATCGATGGTACATCACAGATGCATAGTCATAGAGGTGAGGCAAGAGCCAGAAGGACTGTCAGAGAAACACGTTAACAGGCAAAACTACAGATGGACAATTAAGAATATACCTGGATCTGCAAACTCGAAGACAGGCAGAACAGTAGAAAGATGGAACCACAAATCCCCAATCAGAAACAAAGACAGTCAAACAAAGAGGCACGAAGAGGGAGACACCCACACGTTGGCAGGCACAAAGGAACGCCGAAAATTACATGCAGAGGCCAGTAGACACAAAGAACCACAGATACAACAGATATCGGGGAACATCTCGGGCATTTCCTGTTCTGTCATTTAAACATCAGTAGGGTTCGAGAAGTCGTCCGGTCTGACAAGATCCAGAATGTAGCAAGGGATATGAGCTGAACGAAAATATTGAGTAATTCCCGAGAGTGAGCCTGACACCTTAACAAATTTCCACTATCATCCTTTCCCTTCATTCCCTCTTCCCAGTCACACACTCTTGTCAATAAAAGTCATATGAAATTGGACCTTGGAAACATGGAGAGTGAAATTAAATGAAATCTATTGATAGAAGAAACTTGTGTCTACTCTCATGACATTGCACATATTGTACAGCATATATAGTGAAGTAAAACATGTAATGAGGAGAGGATTGAGACAATTAAGTCTCATGACTTATTTATTCCATATGATGGAGGCGTAAATTATGAGGGGCAGAGACAGAGTGATGGTCAGAGGCTTTTTGCCAGTGTAGAGGGGTCAATTACTAGGGCCATAGGTTTAAGGTGCGAGGGGCAAGGTTTAGAGGAGATGCATGAGGCAAGGTTTTTACACAAAGGGTAGTAAGTGCCTGGAACTCACTGCCGGCGGAGGTGGTGAAAGCAGAGACACCAGTAACGTTTCAGGGGCATCTTGACAGTTACAAGAATAGGATGGGGATAGAGGGATATGGACCACGGAAGTATAGAAGATTTCAGAGAGGCAGAATGGTCGGTGCACGCTTGGAGGGCCGAAGGGCCTGTTCGGGTGCTGTACTTTTCTTTTCTCTGTTCTTTGTAAAGAAATATCATATCTCTCTGTGGGACACTGTGAAGTGGGTTTTGATTTTTATTGCCATTTTTTGTGTGTGTGTGATATATATATATATACGTACAGAGAGAGAGAGGGGGGGAGACAGAGAGATAAATGAAAGATAGAGAGAGAGAGAAGAGAGAGAGAGAGAGAGAGAAAGAGACAGAGGCAGAATGAGACAGAGAGAGAGAGAGACAGAGGCAGAGGCAGAATGAGACACAGAGAGAGAGAGAGAGACAGAGACAGAGGCAGAGGCAGAGTGAGACAGAGAGAGAGAGAGACAGAGACAGAGGCAGAATGAGACAGAGAGAGAGAGAGAGAGAGAGACAGAGGCAGAGTGAGACAGAGAAAGAGAGAGAGAGACAGGGAGAGACAGAGAGAGAGAGAGAGAGAGAGAGAGAAAGAGACTATAATGTTTAAACCATCAATCGATTTTGTGTAAAATATCCATGTGATGATCGGTAGTTACCTTTAATACCTTGCCCCTTTAAGAGGCTTGGAACCCTGGGGGACTCCGCCTCTGGCTACGCCCCCTGGAAACAGTATTTAAGATGAGACTCCATTTTGCGAGCACACTTCTCTTGGATGCTGCCCTGTTCTCTGTTTATTAAAGCCTTTGATTACTGACCTCACTTTCGTGTTGTAATTGAGAGTGCCTCAATCCGAGAACATTTAAGTTTAGTTGTTGTACTTGAAAAAAGGAAAACTGACAACGATCATTATACATTAAAGAAAGTAGTAAATGTACTTCTACCCCAAACTGCACCCATAATGCAACATGAAATGTAATTTATATTCGAGGAAACTATACATCAAAAGGAGCTTAAGTGCAATAAGTTTAAAGATGAAATGGAACATCGTACTTAATACAGATTGAACCACCCTGAGGAATCCATTTGTTTGTTCCATGAAGTAAAGCTTCATTCCAAGGCATAAAGTTCATTTCAGAGAGAAAGAAGCCTTGTGATGTGCCTTCACACTGGGGAGAGGGCATGTCTTGTATTGTTAATGCTGGATGTTTTATAGAATAAAAAAGTATATCATCCGTTGCCTAAAAATGAGTGTTTATATGTGAGTTTAAATAAATAGATCGATTTGGAATCTAACCGTGTGTTTAAGCTTGAATTTCTGTTGTTAACCAGGGAGTATAGACACATTTTATCGTGGTATTGGATTAATAGTGGTATTGGAATTCACACTTTTGGTTTTAATGCCTCCACTTCCTGTCATCAAAAAATGCAAATTGTTGTGATATCTTGACCTAGTTTTGCACTGGCATTTGGGCAGAGCGGCAATTATCGCCAGCCGTGGTATAAAACTCTCCCTAGTCATTCTCCCAGCATTAATTCACAACAGCTTGATACCTCGCCATTCCGTCTCTTGCTGCACTGTCAGTCGCTCCTACCCTACACTTTCCTCGCCCCATTTTTGTACATTTGTTCTTTCCCTGTCATCTGACACCCCCTCTTCCTTGGCTCTTCCGCTCTTTTCTCCGCAGTCGGCAGCTGCTTAATCTTTTGCGTTCAATGTCTCTCCACAAGGATCCTGTGTACCCTCAATCCATCTCGCCTCACTGACAATATTGCTCATCAGAAACTCCCACCAATCTCATTCTGCCCTCACACACGTTCTTTCTCTTTAGCAGAAGCTCTGGCTTCACATCCAACGATTCTCCGCACGTAATTATACCAAAATTCTCTTTTTTAGTGGGTTTTGTCCCCAGTTGCAACCCACCCCCACTGTGTCGGTATTCTCCAAGCTCATTCTCAAGGGGCTTCAAATGGTTAATGTGGTGAATGTGATTCACACTATATATAGGGCAGCACGGTTGCATGGTGGTTAGCATAAATGCTTCACAGCTCCAGGGTCCCAGGTTCGATTCCCGGCTGGGTCACTGTCTGTGCGGAGTCTGCACGTCCTCCCCGTGTGTGTGTGGGTTTCCTCCGGGTGCTCCGGTTTCCTCCCACAGTCCAAAGATGTGCGGGTTAGGTGGATTGGCTATGTTAAATTGCCCGTAGTGTCCTAAAAAGTAAGGTTAAGGGGGGGGTTGTTGGGTTACGGGTATAGGGTGGATATGTGGGTTTGAGTAGGGTGATCATTGCTCGGCACAACATCGAGGGCCGAAGGGCCTGTTCTGTGCTGTACTGTTCTATGTTCTATATAGTTGCCAATATCACTCCATGTACATATGTTCATTATCTACCCATTGTAAGTGCAGTTGCACTATCTGACCAACAGGGGGAGTCGCACTGGGAATACGCGAGAGTTTGTACTGGGCTCCTCCCTTGGCTCCGCCCAGGACTCCTCCCCCTGGGACCGATGTATAAAGATCAGTGCCTTAGAGCCAGCCTGCCAGTTCACCTGAAGTTCAACGACGAATAGGCTGGCTCTATTGTAAGTGTATTAAAGCCTCTGTTCAGATCCAACTACTCGTGTTCACTGAATTGATGGTTCCATCAGTTAATGCTGAGAGTCTGTTTCTCGAAGTGGAAGAATTATGGGGGGAATAGACGCATATTGAAACAGTGTCATTTTAAGACAAGCATGAGGTGGAATTTCTTCTCTCAGAAGGTTGTGAGTCTTGGATTTATTTTTAACACAGGCAGAAAAATCTATTTAAGGCTATAAATTGATCATTAACGAAATTAGTGGTTATGGGAAAAGGACACAGATGTATAGGTGAGAAAGATGGCATCAGCCCTGACCAATTGAATGATTGAGCAGTCTCGAAGGACAGGAGAGTCGACTTCTGTTGCTATGTTTTATGGTCAACCTATTCCACACTTTTTCACTCGCTCTCCAGAATTCCGACCACCCTCATCAGTTCCACAGAACTCCTGCCGTGCAGAATGGGGCCATTGGGCTGATCATATCTGCACCCACTCTCTGAATAACTACCAAGGGCGCGCCCCCCCACCCTGTCCCTGTAATCACGTATCCTTGGAAACCGACTGGCAACCAGCAATGGCCGATCCATCTAAATTGCACATATCTGGTCTCTGGGAGGAAACAAGAACATCTGGAGGAACGTCACGCAGACACGAAAGAAGACATAAACACCTCACACTGTTATCAAAGTCAGGAATCGAACTGGATTGCGTGGGGCTAACCACTGTTCACCGTGACATCCTGCTCTTTCATTTGCTTCCCCACTCATTAACTGTACATATGCACACCGCTATCCATCTTTATTGATTGAAGTTATTCTCGTTTTCTTAGTCAAGTCTCCCAACACAAGCATCCTCTTCCGGCTTTCCACTTCGGAACAACAACATGTTTCTACTCCGAATGAGACCCAAAGTCAGTCTCTTCTCCACATTTCCTTCCTGTCATTAATCTCTTCATGTATTTGTTAAGACTTTCCCTTCATTTTCTCCTTCATTTCTTTCCATTTAGCTCTCGTTTTTCCCTTCCCCTGGCCCCTTTCTTATCCCACCATCTCCAAACCTTCTTCCCCAAGCTCCCTCTCTCTGTTGCACTATCTACCTCCTCCTCTTCCCTCTATTTCCCCCATGCAGATCTCCAAACTCATCCCTTCCTTAATCACCTTCTTATTCAGTATCCAGAGTTTCCCTCCATGTGCATCCATGACTTTCTTACTCACACTAAATGCACCTTTTGTAGCCATTAATAACAGTAACTACTCTCTCCCTTCTCTTCGACATCCTTCTGCCACATTCCCTCCACTGTCACGCTCTGAAACGCTGCTCAGCAATCACTGATGTTGCTTTGTCCAGTTACCTTGTTTAGAGTCACCGCCTGCGAGCTGTGTGAGCATGGCGTTCAAGGTACCGATGAACAGATTGTTTCGGAGAAGCATAACAGAGAACCAGTACAGGTGTGTCAAGAAGATCTTAGAGGAGATGCAGCTTCTGAAGGAGGGAATCTGTTGCTCCAGCCGCTCTGTGTTCAGAGAAAGGGAAGAAAAAACACAAATTTAGCAAAGTAGGTGGTGATTGAGCCCCAGGGCAGTGAAGGAGACACGGGGTAAAAGAGCTCGAGGAAAGCGGCAGAGACACAGAGTAAAAGAGCGCGTTGACAGCGCCGGAGTCACAGGATAAAAGAGCACCAGGACAGAGGCGGAAACAGGGTCAAAGGGGATGAGGAGAGCAGCAGATAAACAGGATAAATGAGCAGGAGGAGAGCAGCAAAGAGACAGGGTGAAAGCGCAAGAGGAGGGCAGCGAAGACACAGGGTAACAGAGCAGGAGGGGAGCAGCAGAGACACAGGGTAACAGAGCAGGAGGGGAGCAGCAGAGACACAGGGTAACAGAGCAGGAGGAGTGCAGCAGAGACACAGGGTAACAGAGCAGGAGGAGAGCAGCAGAGACACAGGGTAACAGAGCAGGAGGAGTGCAGCAGAGACACAGGGTAACAGAGCAGGAAGGGAGCAGCAGAGACACAGGGTGACAGAGCAGGAGGGGAGCAGCAGAGACACAGGGTAACAGGGCAGGAGGGGAGCAGCAGAGACACAGGGTAACAGAGCAGGAGGAGGGCAGCGAAGACACAGGGTAACAGAGCAGGAGGAGAGCAGCAGAGACACAGGGTAACAGAGCAGGAGGAGGGCAGCGAAGACACAGGGTAACAGAGCAGGAGGGGAGCAGCAGAGACACAGGGTAACAGAGCAGGAGGGGAGCAGCAGAGACACAGGGTAACAGAGCAGGAGGAGGGCAGCGAAGACACAGGGTAACAGAGCAGGAGGAGGGCAGTGAAGACACAGGGTAAAAGCGCAAGAGGAGGGCAGTGAAGACACAGGGTAACAGAGCAGGAGGAGTGCAGCAGAGACACAGGGTAACAGAGCAGGAGCAGTGCAGCAGAGACACAGGGTAACAGAGCAAGAGGAGTGCAGCAGAGACACAGGGTAACAGAGCAGGAAGGGAGCAGCAGAGACACAGGGTAACAGAGCAGGAGGGGAGCAGCAGAGACACAGGGTAACAGAGCAGGAGGGGAGCAGCAGAGACACAGGGTAACAGAGCAGGAGGGGAGCAACAGAGACACAGGGTAACAGAGCAGGAAGGGAGCAGCAGAGACACAGAGTAACAGAGCAGGAGGGGAGCAGCAGAGACACAGGGTAACAGAGCAGGAGGAGAGCAGCGAAGACACAGGGTAACAGAGCAAGAGGAGGGAAGCGAAGACACAGGGTAACAGAGCAGGAGGAGGGCAGCAGAGACACAGGGTAACAGAGCAGGAGGAGAGCAGCAGAGACACAGGGTAAAAGCGCAAGCAGAGGGCAGCGAAGACACAGGGTAACAGAGCAAGAGGAGAGCAGCAGAGACACAGGGTAACAGAGCAAGAGGAGAGCAGCGAAGACACAGGGTAACAGAGCAGGAGGAGACCAGCAGAGTCACAGGGTAACAGAGCAGGAGGAGAGCAGCAAAGAAACAGGGTGAAAGCGCAAGAGGAGGGAAGCGAAGACACAGGGTAACAGAGCAGGAGGAGAGCAGCAGAGACACAGGGTAAAAGCGCAAGCAGAGGGCAGCGAAGACACAGGGTAACAGAGCAAGAGGAGAGCAGCAGAGACACAGGGTAAAAGCGCAAGCAGAGGGCAGCGAAGACACAGGGTAACAGAGCAAGAGGAGAGCAGCGAAGACACAGGGTAACAGAGCAAGAGGAGAGCAGCAGAGTCACAGGGTAACAGAGCAGGAGGAGAGCAGCAAAGAAACAGGGTGAAAGCGCAAGAGGAGGGAAGCGAAGACACAGGGTAACAGAGCAGGAGGAGGGCAGCAGAGACACAGGGTAACAGAGCAGGAGGAGAGCAGCAGAGACACAGGGTAAAAGCGCAAGCAGAGGGCAGCGAAGACACAGGGTAACAGAGCAAGAGGAGTGCAGCAGAGACACAGGGTAACAGAGCAGGAGGGGAGCAGCAGAGACACAGGGTAACAGAGCAGGAGGGGAGCAGCAGAGACACAGGGTAACAGAGCAGGAGGGGAGCAGCAGAGACACAGGTTAACAGAGGAGGAGGGGAGCAGCAGAGTCACAGGGTAACAGAGCAGGAGGAGGGCAGCAGAGACACAGGGTAACAGAGCAGGAGGAGAGCAGCGAAGACACAGGGTAACAGGGCAGGAGGGGAGCAGCAGAGACACAGGGTAACAGAGCAGGAGGAGAGCAGCGAAGACACAGGGTAACAGAGCAGGAGGAGTGCAGCAGAGTCACAGGGTAACAGAGCAAGAGGAGAGCAGCAGAGACACAGGGTAACAGAGCAGGAGGAGAGCAGCAGAGACACAGGGTAACAGAGCAGGAGGGGAGCAGCGAAGACACAGGGTAAAAGAGCGCGTTGACAGCGCCGGAGTCACAGGATAAAAGAGCACCAGGACAGAGGCGGAAACAGGGTCAAAGGGGATGAGGAGAGCAGCAGATAAACAGGATAAATGAGCAGGAGGAGAGCAGCAAAGAGACAGGGTGAAAGCGCAAGAGGAGGGCAGCGAAGACACAGGGTAACAGAGCAGGAGGGGAGCAGCAGAGACACAGGGTAACAGAGCAGGAGGGGAGCAGCAGAGACACAGGGTAACAGAGCAGGAGGAGTGCAGCAGAGACACAGGGTAACAGAGCAGGAGGAGAGCAGCAGAGACACAGGGTAACAGAGCAGGAGGAGAGCAGCAGAGACACAGGGTAACAGAGCAGGAGGAGTGCAGCAGAGACACAGGGTAACAGAGCAGGAAGGGAGCAGCAGAGACACAGGGTGACAGAGCAGGAGGGGAGCAGCAGAGACACAGGGTAACAGGGCAGGAGGGGAGCAGCAGAGACACAGGGTAACAGAGCAGGAGGAGGGCAGCGAAGACACAGGGTAACAGAGCAGGAGGAGAGCAGCAGAGACACAGGGTAACAGAGCAGGAGGAGGGCAGCGAAGACACAGGGTAACAGAGCAGGAGGGGAGCAGCAGAGACACAGGGTAACAGAGCAGGAGGGGAGCAGCAGAGACACAGGGTAACAGAGCAGGAGGAGGGCAGCGAAGACACAGGGTAACAGAGCAGGAGGAGGGCAGTGAAGACACAGGGTAAAAGCGCAAGAGGAGGGCAGTGAAGACACAGGGTAACAGAGCAGGAGGAGTGCAGCAGAGACACAGGGTAACAGAGCAGGAGCAGTGCAGCAGAGACACAGGGTAACAGAGCAAGAGGAGTGCAGCAGAGACACAGGGTAACAGAGCAGGAAGGGAGCAGCAGAGACACAGGGTAACAGAGCAGGAGGGGAGCAGCAGAGACACAGGGTAACAGAGCAGGAGGGGAGCAGCAGAGACACAGGGTAACAGAGCAGGAGGGGAGCAACAGAGACACAGGGTAACAGAGCAGGAAGGGAGCAGCAGAGACACAGAGTAACAGAGCAGGAGGGGAGCAGCAGAGACACAGGGTAACAGAGCAAGAGGAGAGCAGCGAAGACACAGGGTAACAGAGCAGGAGGAGACCAGCAGAGTCACAGGGTAACAGAGCAGGAGGAGAGCAGCAAAGAAACAGGGTGAAAGCGCAAGAGGAGGGAAGCGAAGACACAGGGTAACAGAGCAGGAGGAGAGCAGCAGAGACACAGGGTAAAAGCGCAAGCAGAGGGCAGCGAAGACACAGGGTAACAGAGCAAGAGGAGAGCAGCAGAGACACAGGGTAAAAGCGCAAGCAGAGGGCAGCGAAGACACAGGGTAACAGAGCAAGAGGAGAGCAGCGAAGACACAGGGTAACAGAGCAAGAGGAGAGCAGCAGAGTCACAGGGTAACAGAGCAGGAGGAGAGCAGCAAAGAAACAGGGTGAAAGCGCAAGAGGAGGGAAGCGAAGACACAGGGTAACAGAGCAGGAGGAGGGCAGCAGAGACACAGGGTAACAGAGCAGGAGGAGAGCAGCAGAGACACAGGGTAAAAGCGCAAGCAGAGGGCAGCGAAGACACAGGGTAACAGAGCAAGAGGAGTGCAGCAGAGACACAGGGTAACAGAGCAGGAGGGGAGCAGCAGAGACACAGGGTAACAGAGCAGGAGGGGAGCAGCAGAGACACAGGGTAACAGAGCAGGAGGGGAGCAGCAGAGACACAGGTTAACAGAGGAGGAGGGGAGCAGCAGAGTCACAGGGTAACAGAGCAGGAGGAGGGCAGCAGAGACACAGGGTAACAGAGCAGGAGGAGAGCAGCGAAGACACAGGGTAACAGGGCAGGAGGGGAGCAGCAGAGACACAGGGTAACAGAGCAGGAGGAGAGCAGCGAAGACACAGGGTAACAGAGCAGGAGGAGTGCAGCAGAGTCACAGGGTAACAGAGCAAGAGGAGAGCAGCAGAGACACAGGGTAACAGAGCAGGAGGAGAGCAGCAGAGACACAGGGTAACAGAGCAGGAGGGGAGCAGCGAAGACACAGGGTAAAAGAGCGCGTTGACAGCGCCGGAGTCACAGGATAAAAGAGCACCAGGACAGAGGCGGAAACAGGGTCAAAGGGGATGAGGAGAGCAGCAGATAAACAGGATAAATGAGCAGGAGGAGAGCAGCAAAGAGACAGGGTGAAAGCGCAAGAGGAGGGCAGCGAAGACACAGGGTAACAGAGCAGGAGGGGAGCAGCAGAGACACAGGGTAACAGAGCAGGAGGGGAGCAGCAGAGACACAGGGTAACAGAGCAGGAGGAGTGCAGCAGAGACACAGGGTAACAGAGCAGGAGGAGAGCAGCAGAGACACAGGGTAACAGAGCAGGAGGAGAGCAGCAGAGACACAGGGTAACAGAGCAGGAGGAGTGCAGCAGAGACACAGGGTAACAGAGCAGGAAGGGAGCAGCAGAGACACAGGGTGACAGAGCAGGAGGGGAGCAGCAGAGACACAGGGTAACAGGGCAGGAGGGGAGCAGCAGAGACACAGGGTAACAGAGCAGGAGGAGGGCAGCGAAGACACAGGGTAACAGAGCAGGAGGAGAGCAGCAGAGACACAGGGTAACAGAGCAGGAGGAGGGCAGCGAAGACACAGGGTAACAGAGCAGGAGGGGAGCAGCAGAGACACAGGGTAACAGAGCAGGAGGGGAGCAGCAGAGACACAGGGTAACAGAGCAGGAGGAGGGCAGCGAAGACACAGGGTAACAGAGCAGGAGGAGGGCAGTGAAGACACAGGGTAAAAGCGCAAGAGGAGGGCAGTGAAGACACAGGGTAACAGAGCAGGAGGAGTGCAGCAGAGACACAGGGTAACAGAGCAGGAGCAGTGCAGCAGAGACACAGGGTAACAGAGCAAGAGGAGTGCAGCAGAGACACAGGGTAACAGAGCAGGAAGGGAGCAGCAGAGACACAGGGTAACAGAGCAGGAGGGGAGCAGCAGAGACACAGGGTAACAGAGCAGGAGGGGAGCAGCAGAGACACAGGGTAACAGAGCAGGAGGGGAGCAACAGAGACACAGGGTAACAGAGCAGGAAGGGAGCAGCAGAGACACAGAGTAACAGAGCAGGAGGGGAGCAGCAGAGACACAGGGTAACAGAGCAGGAGGAGAGCAGCGAAGACACAGGGTAACAGAGCAAGAGGAGGGAAGCGAAGACACAGGGTAACAGAGCAGGAGGAGGGCAGCAGAGACACAGGGTAACAGAGCAGGAGGAGAGCAGCAGAGACACAGGGTAAAAGCGCAAGCAGAGGGCAGCGAAGACACAGGGTAACAGAGCAAGAGGAGAGCAGCAGAGACACAGGGTAACAGAGCAAGAGGAGAGCAGCGAAGACACAGGGTAACAGAGCAGGAGGAGACCAGCAGAGTCACAGGGTAACAGAGCAGGAGGAGAGCAGCAAAGAAACAGGGTGAAAGCGCAAGAGGAGGGAAGCGAAGACACAGGGTAACAGAGCAGGAGGAGAGCAGCAGAGACACAGGGTAAAAGCGCAAGCAGAGGGCAGCGAAGACACAGGGTAACAGAGCAAGAGGAGAGCAGCAGAGACACAGGGTAAAAGCGCAAGCAGAGGGCAGCGAATACACAGGGTAACAGAGCAAGAGGAGAGCAGCGAAGACACAGGGTAACAGAGCAAGAGGAGAGCAGCAGAGACACAGGGTAACAGAGCAGGAGGAGAGCAGCAAAGAAACAGGGTGAAAGCGCAAGAGGAGGGAAGCGAAGACACAGGGTAACAGAGCAGGAGGAGGGCAGCAGAGACACAGGGTAACAGAGCAGGAGGAGAGCAGCAGAGACACAGGGTAAAGCGCAAGCAGAGGGCAGCGAAGACACAGGGTAACAGAGCAAGAGGAGTGCAGCAGAGACACAGGGTAACAGAGCAGGAGGGGAGCAGCAGAGACACAGGGTAACAGAGCAGGAGGGGAGCAGCAGAGACACAGGGTAACAGAGCAGGAGGGGAGCAGCAGAGACACAGGTTAACAGAGGAGGAGGGGAGCAGCAGAGTCACAGGGTAACAGAGCAGGAGGAGGGCAGCAGAGACACAGGGTAACAGAGCAGGAGGAGAGCAGCGAAGACACAGGGTAACAGGGCAGGAGGGGAGCAGCAGAGACACAGGGTAACAGAGCAGGAGGAGAGCAGCGAAGACACAGGGTAACAGAGCAGGAGGAGTGCAGCAGAGTCACAGGGTAACAGAGCAAGAGGAGAGCAGCAGAGACACAGGGTAACAGAGCAGGAGGAGAGCAGCAGAGACACAGGGTAACAGAGCAGGAGGGGAGCAGCGAAGACACAGGGTAACAGAGCAGGAGGGGAGCAGCAGAGACACAGGGTAACAGAGCAGGAGGGGAGCAGCGAAGACACAGAGTAACAGAGCAGGAGGGGAGCAGCAGAGACACAGGGTAACAGAGCAGGAGGGGAGCAGCAGAGACACAGGGTAACAGAGCAGGAGGAGAGCAGCAAAGAAACAGGGTAAAAGCGCAAGCAGAGAGCAGCGAAAACACAGGGTAACAGAGCAGGAGGGGAACAGCAGAGTCACAGGGTAACAGAGCAGGAGGGGAGCAGCAGAGACACAGGGTAACAGAGCAGGAGGAGAGCAGCAAAGAAACAGGGTAAAAGCGCAAGCAGAGAGCAGCGAAAACACAGGGTAACAGAGCAGGAGGGGAACAGCAGAGTCACAGGGTAACAGAGCAGGAGGGGAGCAGCAGAGACACAGGGTAACAGAGCAGGAGGGGAGCAGCAGAGACACAGGGTAACAGAGCAGGAGGGGAGCAGCAGAGACACAGGGTAACAGAGCAGGAGGAGAGCAGCGAAGACACAGGGTAACAGAGCAGGAGGGGAGCAGCGAAGACACAGGGTAACAGAGCAGGAGGGGAACAGCAGAGTCACAGGGTAACAGAGCAGGAGGGGAGCAGCAGAGTCACAGGGTAACAGAGCAGGAGGGGAACAGCAGAGTCACAGGTTAACAGAGGAGGAGGGGAGCAGCAGAGTCACAGGGTAACAGAGCAGGAGGAGGGCAGCAGAGACACAGGGTAACAGAGCAGGAGGAGAGCAGCGAAGACACAGGGTAACAGGGCAGGAGGGGAGCAGCAGAGACACAGGGTAACAGAGCAGGAGGAGAGCAGCGAAGACACAGGGTAACAGAGCAGGAGGAGGGCAGAGAAGACACAGGGTAACAGAGCAGGAGGAGAGCAGCGAAGACACAGGGTAACAGAGCAGGAGGAGAGCAGCAGAGACACAGGGTAACAGAGCAAGAGGAGAGCAGCAGAGACACAGGGTAACAGAGCAGGAGGGGAGCAGCAGAGACACAGGGTAACAGAGCAAGAGGAGGGCAGCGAAGACACAGGGTAAAAGCGCAAGAGGAGGGCAGTGAAGACACAGGGTAACAGAGCAGGAGGAGGGCAGCAGAAACACAGGGTAACAGAGCAGGAGGGGAGCAGCGAAGACACAGGGTAACAGAGCAGGAGGAGGGCAGCGAAGACACAGGGTAACAGAGCAAGAGGGGAGCAGCAGAGACACAGGGTAACAGAGCAGGAGGGGAGCAGAGACACAGGGTAACAGAGCAGGCGGAGAGCAGCAGAGACACAGGGTAACAGAGCAGGAGGAGGGCAGCGAAGACACAGGGTAACAGAGCAGGCGGAGAGCAGCGAAGACACAGGGTAACAGAGCAGGAGGGGAGCAGCAGAGACACAGGGTAACAGAGCAGGAGGAGGGCAGCAGAGACACAGGGTAACAGAGCAGGAGGAGAGCAGCAGAGACACAGGGTAACAGAGCAGGAGGAGGGCAGCAGAGACACAGGGTAACAGAGCAGGAGGGGAGCAGCAGAGACACAGGGTAACAGAGCAGGCGGAGAGCAGCGAAGACACAGGGTAACAGAGCAGGAGGAGGGCAGTGAAGACACAGGGTAACAGAGCAGGAGGGGAGCAGCAGAGACACAGGGTAACAGAGCAAGAGGAGAGCAGCAGAGACACAGGGTAACAGAGCAGGAGGGGAGCAGCAGAGACACAGGGTAACAGAGCAGGAGGGGAGCAGCAGAGACACAGGGTAACAGAGCAGGAGGGGAGCAGCAGAGACACAGGGTAACAGAGCAGGAGGAGAGCAGCCTAGTGTCACGTGAGAGAACCTTTAAGAAATCGGTGTTTATAAATGGGTATGAATATAAATATCTGTAGTGAGAGTACCCAAGGAAATGGGTGTGTATTACTGTAGTGATGTCAGAGAGTTGTGGAGCTGGCTTGTCTGTCAGCTTTTTACTTTCGCTTTCGGCTTTTTTGCTGCAGGCTGGGTTTGGTTTCATTTTACTTTTGGAGATGCTGAAATCACAGCAGGAGGTGTATGAATCTCTGCAAGCTTCTGAATGTTCATTTGGGTATTTCAAAGTGGCTCTCAGCAGTGAATTTAAACCTCATTGCTTCTGTTAAAAGGTGCTTTTTAAGTCTTATGGAAGTTAAAAGGAAAGTAAGGATTAATTAGTGTTGCTTTCTTTGGGGGCTGTATTTGAATTGATGGTTGCTAAGATGTTCACTGGATATTTTAAAAAGGTTAACTTGAGTTCATAGAACAAACATTGTTTTGCTTTAAAAAGTGTTTTTCCATTTCTGCTGTACCACACCTGTAGAGTGGGCCATGTGCTCCCCATAACCCCAATCTATTAAAAGTTGTGGGTCAGGTGAACCCCATGACACACGTTGGGGTTCTCTAAACCCTGGCCCATAACAATAGACACAGGGTGAATGGGCGCGAGGAGAGCAGCAGAGACACAGGGTAAAAACAGAAGAGGAGAGTGATGGAACCATCAATTCTACGGACACGTGCTTGTAGGATTAGAATAGCGGTTTTAATATACTTACAACAGAGCCAGCCTGTTAGCCGTTGAACTTTCGGTGAACTGGCTGGCTGACTCTGTGGCGCGGATCTTAATACAGCAGCTCCAGGAGGAGGAGTTCTGGGCGGAGCCAAGGGGGGAGCCCAGTACAAACTCTCGAGTACTCCCAGAGCTACTCCCCCTGGTGGTCAGGTAGTGCAACTGCACTTACAATATCGGTACATATATATACTGGGAACAGAGTGACATTGGTAACTTATAATACCGTGTGAATCTCATTCATCACAGAGAGTAGCATAGACACAGAGGGAAAGAGCAGGAGGAGAACAGCAGAGAATCAGGGTAGAAATACAAGATAAGAGCAGCATAGACACAGAGGAAAAGAGCAGGAGGAGAGCAGCAGAGACACAAGGTAGAAGAGCAGGAGGAGAGCAGCAGAGACACAGGGTAGAAGAGCAGGAGGAGAGCAGCAGAGACACAGGGTAACAGAGCAGGAGGAGAGCAGCAGAGACACAGGGTAGAAGAGCAGGAGGAGAGCAGCAGAGACACAGGGTAGAAGAGCAGGAGGAGAGCAGCAGAGACACAGGGTAGAAGAGCAGGAGGAGAGCAGCAGAGACACAGGGTAGAAGAGCAGGAGGAGAGCAGCAGAGACGCAGGGTAAAAACTGAAGAGGAGAGCAGCATAGACACAGAGGGAAAGAGCAGGCGGAGAGCAGCAGAGTATCAGGGTAAAAACACAAGATAAGAGCAGAATAGACACAGAGGGAAAGAGCAGGAGGAGACCAACAGGGTCAGAGGAAAAGAAGTGACGTGATTGGTGGAGAGAGAGTAGAAGAGCGCGGGGAGAGAACCCACAACACCGCATAAAAGAGCACCAGGAGAGCAGCGGAGATGTGGGAGATCGGTGAAGTTTCCAGCGTTGTGGACAATGACCTCAGCAGGAAACATACCCAATGGCAGCTCCTCACAAACTGCATGGATCGGTTGGAGCAGCAGTTGGATGCACCTAGGCTCATGCAGGTGGTGGAGAGGGTCATCGACAGGAGTTTTAGAGACCTAGTTACATCCATGGTGCAGGCAGACATATGGGTGACCGCCAGAAGGGGCGGGCAGGCAGTGCAGGAATCCCCTGATGCCGTCCCCCTCACTAACAAGTGTGCCGTCTTGGATACTGTTGGTGGGGATGCCCTAGCAGGGAAAAACAACATCAGCAGCCAGCGCAATGGCACCTCAGATGCATATGTTGCTCTGCAGGGAGGGAAAAGAGCAGAATGTCAATAGTTATAGGCGACTCGAACATTAGGGGCACAGATAGGCACCTCTGTGGACGTGAAAGTGATTCCAAGATAGTATGTTGCCTTCCCAGTGCCAGGATGCAGCATGTTTCTGAACAGGCAGGAGATATTACAGTAGTCCCCCTTTATAACGCGGGTGTTGGGGTCCAAGACAGCCACCCGCGTTGCATCCGAGCCGTGGATATCCACGATGGGGGTTTTAAATTTATTTAAAAATCTATGCTAGCGCTTCCCATTGAGAGTCTACTGGGGGCGGGGGGAGAGGTCAGACCCCCGTAGACTCACAATGGGAAGCGCTAGCATAGATTTTTAAATAAATTTAAAACCCCCATCGTGGATCTAATTAAAACAGTGTCAATTTCAGCGGCCGGCTCACTTTGATCCGGAGAGGGAAGCTGCTCTCTCACTGAAACAATCAGCCGGCCGCTGAAATTGACACTGCCCACTGCTCTCTCCCTCCAATCCAACTTTTAAGTTTTAATGTTTCTGATTGGAGGGACAGAGCAGCCGGCAGTGTCAATTTCAGCGGCCGGCTGATTGTTTCAGTGAGAGAGCAGCTTCCCTCTCCGGATCAAAGTGAGCCGGCCGCTGAAATTGACACAATTGACAGTTGGGGTCCATAAGCCCCCCCGCGGTATATCGCGAACCGCGGTATTGCGGAGCGCGGTATAATGGGGGACTACTGTAGTAAGTTTACAGACAACACAAATGTTGGTGGAATTGCAGATAGCGATGAGGACTGTCAGAGGATATAGCAGGATTTAGATCATTTGGAGACTTGGGTGGAGAGATGGCAGATGGAGTTTAATCCGAACAAATGTGAGGTAATGCATTTTGGAAGGTCTAATGCAGGTAGGGAATATACAGTGAATGGTAGAACCTTCAAGAGTATTGAAAGTCGGAGAGCTAGGTGGACAGGTCCACAGGTCTCTGACAGGGGCAACACAGGTGGCGAAGGTAGTCAAGAAGGCATACGGCATGCTTGCCTTCATTGGCCGGGGCATTGAGTATAAGAATTGGCAAGTCATGTTGCAGCTGTATAGAACCTTAGTGAGGCCACACTTGGAGTATCGTGTTCAATTCTGGTCGCCACACTACCAGAAGGATGTGGAGGCTTTAGAGAGGGTGATTTCGAGAGAAGAGATTTACCAGGATGTTGCCTGGTATGGAGGGCATTAGCTATGAACAGCGGTTGAATGAACTCGGTTTGTTCTCACTGGAACGACGGAGGTTGAGGGGCGATCTGATAGAGGTCTACAAAATTATGAGGGGAATAGACAGAGTGGATAGTCAGAGGCTTTTCACCAGCGTAGAGGGGTCAATTATTAGGGGGCATAGGTTTAAGGTGCGAGGGGCAAGGCTTAGAGGAGATGTATGAGGTAAGTTTTATTACACAGAGGATGGTGGGTGCCTGGAACTCGCTGCCGGAGGAGGTGGTGGAAGCAGGGACGATAGTGACATTTAAGGGGCATCTTGACAAATACATGAATAGGATGGGAATAGAGGGATACGGACCATGGAAGTGTAGAAGATTTTAGTTTAGATTGGCAGCATGGTCGGCACGGGCTTGGAGGGCCGAAGGGCCTGTTCCTGTGCAGTACTTTTCTTTGTTCTTTGTTATTCTTAAGGGGAGGGTGAACAGCCAGTTATTCTGGTACACATTAGCACTAACGAAATAGGCAGGGAGAGTGAGGAATTCCTACAGGGGGAGACGGGAATTTGATTGTACGTTGAGAAACAGAACCCCCAGGGTTGTAATCTCAGCTTTACTCCCTGTGCCACGTGACAATGAGGATATCAATAGGAAGACAGTGCAGCTAAACCTCGTGGCTAAACAGCTTCTGTATGGGGAAGGGGTTGGAGGTGTAGATCATTGGGATTTTCTTCGGCAATGGTCGGAGCTGAACAAGAAGGACGGGCTGCAGCTGAGCTGGAGGGGCACAAATATCCTGGCCAGGTGGTTTGCTACCGTCACTTTGGAGGGTTTAAAGCCGTGTGGCAGGGAGATGGGAGCCATCGCAGTCGGTCAGTAGGTGAATCAATTGATGGGCAACTGGGGAACAAGGCCAGTTATACTGAGAGGAAATGCAGGCAAGGAGATGTTGCTGAACACAGCAGGACTGATGGTCTGACGTGCAACCTGACTTTGCGAGAAGTTTAATAGGTGAGGCAGATGCACTTAGAGCTTGGATTAGTACTTGGAACTATGGCATTGTTCCGCTTACTGAGACCTGGTTGAGAGAAGGACAGGATTGATAGCTAAACAGTCCAGGGTTTAGATGTGTAATGCAGGATAGAGGGGGTTGTAAAATGGGCGCGGGAGTTGCATTATTGGTTAAGCAGAATATCACAGCGATACTAAGGGAGGAGACCTCAGAGGGCGCATGGAGCGAAGCCATTTGGGTAGACCTCAGGAATAGGAAAGGTGCAATCACTATGTTGGGGGTTTACTTCAGGTGTCCCAACAGCCAGCGGGAGATATAGAACATAGAACATAGAACAGTACAGCACAGAACAGGCCCTTCGGCCCTCGATGTTGTGCCGAGCCATGATCACCCCACTCAAACCCACGTATCCACCCTATACCTGTAACCCAACAACCCCCCCCTTAACCTTACTTTTTAGGACAATATGGGCAATTTAGCATGGCCAATCCACCTAACCCGCACATCTTTGGACTGTGGGAGGAAACCGGAGCACCCGGAGGAAACCCACGCACACACGGGGAGGACGTGCACACTCCACACAGACAGTGACCCAGCCGGGAATCGAACCTGGGACCCTGGAGCTGTGAAGCATTTATGCTAACCACCATGCTACCGTGCTGCCCATATATTAGACATGCAAACACATTTAAGAAAGTTGTAAAAGCAACAGGGTTGTTGTGGTGGGTGATTTTAGCTTCCGATATATTTACCGCGACTCAGTTCATGGTCGGGGGTTGGATAGGTCAGAATTTGTAAGGACAAGCCAGGAGGTTTTCTTAAAACATTATGTAGATCGTCCAACAAGGGAAGGGGGCGTTCCGGACCTCGTATTGGGGAATGAGCCATGCCAGGTGTTCGAGGTTTTAGTCATGGAACATTTGGGAACTGTGACAATAATTTACAAAATGTGAAGGTATTTGTGGATAAGGCGAAGAATAGTCCTCACGGGGAGGTGCTAATTAGAGGGAAAGCTAACTATAACATATTTGACAGGAACTGAAAAAATTAAATAGCGCCGTTTGCTTGAGGGTACATCAAAATCTGACATGTTCTAGTCTTTGAAACTTCAGTTGATAATCATTCAGGACCGCATGTTACTGTGAGGATGAAGGACAAGTATGGGATGTTTCGGGAACCTTGGATAACGAGAGATATTCTGAGCCTCGTCAAAACGTAAAATAAAGCACTGGTCAGGCCAAGAAGGCTGGGAAGAGACAAATTCCTTGAGAAATATAAAGAAAGTAGGAAGAAACTTAAACAAGGAGTCAGGAGGTCTAAAAGACGGCATGGAAAGTAATTGCCAAACAGGATTAAGGAGAATACCAAGGGTTTTTAAAATACGTGTATAACGAGCAAGATGTTAGCGAGGGAAATAGTTGTCCTACGCAAGGATAGAGGAAGAAATCTATGTGTAGAGGCAGAGGAAATTGGAGAGGTGACAGACGAGCCTTTGCATCAGTTTTCGCCAAAGAGAAGGACTAAGTAAATGATGAGTCTGGGGAAGGGTATAATGATAACCTGGGAGGTGTTGGGCGTCTTGAAAAACATGAAGGTAATTAAGTCCCCAGGGCCTATCGGGATCTAGCACTGAATAGTGAAAGTGCTAAGGGAGGATATTTATCTGGCCTTGACAGGAATCTTTCAGATCCACATTGCCTACACTTGAGGGCCGCTTGAGATGGGTGGCAAGCATGATCCAGGATAATACAGGCAGGTGAACCTTACGTTGCTGGTATGAAATTATTGGAATGTTTCTTTGGAACAGGATTCACCCCCATTGGAAACAAATTGACTTATTAGTGAGAGGCAACATTGCTTAGTGAGGCGGAGTCCCTGCCTCACTAACTTGACCAATTAAAATGTGATTGAACTTTTTATTCATTGAGGAATATAAAGAAAGTTGGAAGAAACTTAAACAAGGAGTCAGGAGATCTAAAGGAGGTCATGGAAAGTAATTGGCAAACAATATTAAGGAGATTCCCAAGGCTTTTTTTAAATATGTGCATCACTGGATACCACAATGTAGCCATTTGAAATGGCCACCTGCAAAGGACTATGGGAATTGTGTTCAGTTTGGTACACAGACAGGTACACAGCCTCTGTGTATTGTGCAAATAAACCAGACCTGGTAAGAAACTCCTAGTGCATTAAAGATCGATCACCATTTCCCCCAATACAATAGCTTTCTCAATAAGGACCATCAATGATAGCAGACTAACCAGCACTAGTTCAACTGATTTGGAAAGGCCTACGTGCCTAGGACAAGGGTAGCAAGGACCTGCCCAGTCATCGAGGTATCCCGCGCCCTAATTGGCTAAGATTGATAAGGGTAATCAAAACTCTATCGATTCATTGGACCTGGAGTAAGGACTGCCCAAAAGGGTGCGAATAAGATGAAGGATAAAAAGCCCTGCACAACAGGGATAGGCCTCTTTTTGGACCGGCCTGTGTGCCACCAACTGTAGCAGAACAACCAAGTTCAAGGTCCCGCAACCATTTCCTGAAGGACGAGCCCAGCTGAGACGAGCCCAACAACTTCCAACCGACCACGTGGACCCGGATAAAGGCCTTAACCCGCACAGTACCGGTCACTCGAAGTTAAGTAAAGGTCATCTGACTTGTTAGGTGAGTTTAGTACGGAGCCGCGTATGTTATTGCATAGAGATACAAGTCCTGTGTTATTAATAAACTGTTTTTGAGCTAACATACTGGTTGTGTGGTCATTTGGTCAAGATAAGAAACAGCTTGTGGTTCACCTAAAGGGTAAAAAGGCAACAACAACATATAGTGCCGATCCCTAGTTGGCCTTCAGATTATGGTGGTGGGTTGCCATCTTGAACGCTGCAGTCAATAAGGTATGCATCAATTGTGCTGTTAGGGAGGGATTTCCAGGATGTTTGCCCAGCCCATGAAGGAACGGTGATATATTTCCAAGTCACGGTGGTGAGTGACGTGGAGGGGAACCTCCTGGTGGTGAGATTCCCAGTATCCGCGGTTTGTCTCCTTCGAGATGGTTGACGTTGGTTTGGAACGGGTTGCCAAAGCAAACTTGCTGAGTTACTGCAGTGCGTCTTGTAGATTCTACACACGGCAGCCACTGTTCATCAGTGGTAGAGTGTTTGAATATTGGCAGAAGGGGAGACAATCAAGCGGGGTTGCTTTGTCTTGGATGGTGTCGAGCTTCTTGAGTATTGTTGGAGCTGCACTCATCCAGGCAAGTGGAGAGTATTCCATTGCACACCTAAATTGGGCCTTGTAGATGGTGGATAGGCTTTGGTGGGAGTGAGGGGGAGGTTTCAGGAGGTGAGTTACTCGCCGTAGGATTCCAAGCCTTTGAGAAGACCTTGTAGCCACATTACTATTCTGGCTATCACAGTTCAGTTTCCGATCAATGGTAAACACCGGGATGTTGATTATGGGAGATTCAGCGAGGGCAATTCCACTGAATGTCAAGGGGCAGTGGTTAGATCACTCTATATAAAAGCAAATTACTGCAGATGCTGAAATCTGAAACCAAAAGAAAACATGCTGGAAAATATCAACATTCTGGCAACATCTGTTCGGAGAGAAAATAGCTAATGTTTCGAGTCTGGATGATCCTTGGTCAAAGCTAAAAGACCTAGAAAGTGGGAGATATTTATACTGTATATTGACAGAATGAACGATCAGTCACAGCCTCATAAACCAATGGAAAAGAGTGCTAATAGCCACATAAACCAAGGGGAAAGAGTGCTAATAGCCACATAAACCAAGGGGAAAGAGTGCTAATGGCCACATAAACCAAGGGGAAAGAGTGCTAATAGCCACATAAACCAAGGGGAAAGAGTGCTAATAGCCACATAAACCAAGGGAAAAGAGTGCTAATGGCCACATAAACCAAGGGGAAAGAGTGCTAATAGCCACATAAACCAAGGGGAAAGAGTGCTAATAGCCACATAAACCAAGGGGAAAGAGTGCTAATAGCCACATAAACCAAGGGGAAAGAGTGCTAATGGCCACATAAACCAAGGGGAAAGAGTGCTAATAGCCACATAAACCAAGGGGAAAGAGTGCTAATAGCCACATAAACCAAGGGGAAAGAGTGCTAATGGCCACATAAACCAAGGGGAAAGAGTGCTAATAGCCACATAAACCAAGGGGAAAGAGTGCTAATAGCCACATAAACCAAGGGGAAAGAGTGCTAATAGCCACATAAACCAAGGGAAAAGAGTGCTAATGGCCACATAAACCAAGGGGAAAGAGTGCTAATAGCCACATAAACCAAGGGAAAAGAGTGCTAATGGCCACATAAACCAAGGGGAAAGAGTGCTAATAGCCACATAAACCAAGGGAAAAGAGTGCTAATAGCCACATAAACCAAGGGGAAAGAGTGCTAATAGCCACATAAACCAAGGGGAAAGAGTGCTAATAGCCACATAAACCAAGGGAAAAGAGTGCTAATGGCCACATAAACCAAGGGGAAAGAGTGCTAATAGCCACATAAACCAAGGGGAAAGAGTGCTAATGGCCACATAAACCAAGGGGAAAGAGTGCTAATAGCCACATAAACCAAGGGGAAAGAGTGCTAATAGCCACATAAACCAAGGGGGAAAAGTACTAATGGCCACATAAACCAAGGGGAAAGAGTGCTAATAGCCACATAAACCAAGGGGAAAGAGTGCTAATGGCCACATAAACCAAGGGGAAAGAGTGCTAATGGCCACATAAACCAAGGGGAAAGAGTGCTAATAGCCACATAAACCAAGGGGAAAGAGTGCTAATAGCCACATAAACCAAGGGGAAAGAGTGCTAATGGCCACATAAACCAAGGGGAAAGAGTGCTAATGGCCACATAAACCAAGGGGAAAGAGTGCTAATGGCCACATAAACCAAGGGGAAAGAGTGCTAATGGCCACATAAACCAAGGGGAAAGAGTGCTAATGGCCACATAAACCAAGGGGGAAAAGTACTAATGGCCACATAAACCAAGGGGAAAGAGTGCTAATAGCCACATAAACCAAGGGGAAAGAGTGCTAATAGCCACATAAACCAAGGGGAAAGAGTGCTAATGGCCACATAAACCAAGGGGAAAGAGTGCTAATAGCCACATAAACCAAGGGGGAAAAGTACTAATGGCCACATAAACCAAGGGGAAAGAGTGCTAATGGCCACATAAACCAAGGGGAAAGAGTGCTAATGGCCACATAAACCAAGGGGAAAGAGTGCTAATAGCCACATAAACCAAGGGGAAAGAGTGCTAATGGCCACATAAACCAAGGGGGAAAAGTACTAATGGCCACATAAACCAAGGGGAAAGAGTGCTAATGGCCACATAAACCAAGGGGAAAGAGTGCTAATGGCCACATAAACCAAGGGGAAAGAGTGCTAATAGCCACATAAACCAAGGGGAAAGAGTGCTAATGGCCACATAAACCAAGGGGAAAGAGTGCTAATAGCCACATAAACCAAGGGGAAAGAGTGCTAATGGCCACATAAACCAAGGGGAAAGAGTGCTAATGGCCACATAAACCAAGGGGAAAGAGTGCTAATGGCCACATAAACCAAGGGGAAAGAGTGCTAATGGCCACATAAACCAAGGGGAAAGAGTGCTAATAGCCACATAAACCAAGGGGAAAGAGTGCTAATAGCCACATAAACCAAGGGGAAAGAGTGCTAATGGCCACATAAACCAAGGGGAAAGAGTGCTAATAGCCACATAAACCAAGGGGAAAGAGTGCTAATGGCCACATAAACCAAGGGGAAAGAGTGCTAATAGCCACATAAACCAAGGGGAAAGAGTGCTAATAGCCACATAAACCAAGGGGAAAGAGTGCTAATAGCCACATAAACCAAGGGGAAAAAGTGCTAATAGCCACAGAAACCAAGGGGAAAGAGTGCTAATAGCCACATAAACCAAGGGGAAAGAGTGCTAATAGCCACATAAACCAAGGGGAAAGAATGCTAATAGCCACATAAACCAAGGGGAAAGAGTGCTAATAGCCACATAAACCAAGGGGAAAGAGTGCTAATAGCCACATAAACCAAGGGGAAAGAGTGCTAATAGCCACATAAACCAAGGGGAAAGAGTGCTAATAGCCACATAAACCAAGGGGAAAGAGTGCTAATGGCCACATAAAACCAAGGGGAAAGAGTGCTAATGGCCACATAAACCAAGGGGAAAGAGTGCTAATGGCCACATAAACCAAGGGGAAAGAGTGCTAATAGCCACATAAACCAAGGGGAAAGAGTGCTAATAGCCACATAAACCAAGGGGAAAAAGTGCTAATAGCCACATAAACCAAGGGGAAAGAGTGCTAATAGCCACATAAACCAAGGGGAAAGAGTGCTAATGGCCACATAAACCAAGGGGAAAGAGTGCTAATAGCCACATAAACCAAGGGGGAAAAGTACTAATGGCCACATAAACCAAGGGGAAAGAGTGCTAATAGCCACATAAACCAAGGGGAAAGAGTGCTAATGGCAGTACGGAGAGAATAAAAGATGTGAAAGGCAAAACCGCCTTTCCCTTGGTTTCTGAGGCTATGATTCATTTTTAGTTCCCTCACCCTACAGTATAAATATCTCTTACTTTCTACACCTTTTGGCTTTCACAAAGGATCACTCGAAACGTTAGCTATTTTCTCTGCTTACAGATGCTGCCAAACCTTGTGAGATTTTCCAGCGTTTTCTTTTATGGTTAAATCCCTCTTGTGGGAGATGGCCATTGACTGGCATTTGTTGGCGCGAATGTAACCTCCCAATTGTCATCCCAAGCCTAGATATTTTCCAAGTCTTGCTGCATTTCGACATGGACTACTTCATTATCTGATGAGTCGCTAATGATCCTGAACATTGTGCAGTCATCCGCAAACATCCTCACTTCTGACATTATGATGGAAGAGAGGTCATTGATTAAATAACTGAAGATGTTTGGGCCAAGAACACGAACCTGAAGAACTACTGCACTGATGCCCTGGGACTGAGTTGGTAGAACTCCAGTCACCAGAACCATTTTCCTTTGTGCCAGATATGACTCCAACAGGGGAGAGTTTTCCCCTGATTCCCATTGATTCTAGTTTAGCTCGGTTTCCTTGCTGCCACACTCGGTCAAAGCTGCCTTGCTGTCAAGGGCAGTCACTCGAACCTCACCTCTGGCATTCAGCTATTTTGTCCATGTTTGACCAAGGCTGCCGTGAGGTCAGAAGCTTAGTGAGCCTGGCAGAACCAAAACTGTGCGTCTATGAGCAGGTTATTGCTGGGAAACATCAAGTGATGCTTGAGAGCACTGTTTATGACTCCTTCCATCGCTTTGCTGATGGTGGTGAGTGGATTGATTGGGCGGTAATTAACTGGGATGGATTTGTCCTGTTTCCCGTGTACAGGACACGCTCGGGCAATTTTCCACATTGCCGGATAGATGCCAGTGTTGTCGCTGTATTGGAACAGCTTGGTTAGGTGAGCGGCAAGTTCTGGAGCACAAGTGTGCAGTACTATTTCTGCGGTACTGTTAGGGTCGTTAACCATTGTACTTCATGAAGGAACGGCAGTGGATGTTGTCTACATGGACTTTGTAAAGCTTTTCGCTAGATCTCCCATTGCAGACTAGTACGAAAGGTGCAGTTACACGGGATCAGAGGTCACCTGGCAACATGGATACAGAACTGGCCAGGTCGTAGAAGAAAGCGGGAAGCAGTGGAAGGGAGCGTTTCTGAATGGAGGGCTTGGACTAAAGGTGTTCCACTGGGACCTTTGCTGTTTCTAGTTAAAAAAAATTTGGAGGAACATGTACAAGTTCTGATTGGTAAGTTTGCCGACTCACCCGTGTTGGTGGAATTACAGAAAGTGATGAGGATTGTCAGAGGATACAGCAGGATATAGATCGGCTGGAGACTTGGGCGGAGAGATGGCAGATGGCGTTTAATCCGGACACATGTGACGTAATGCATTTTGGAAGGTCTGATACAGGTGGGAAGGATACAGTAAAGGTCAGGACCTCAGAAGTATTGACAGGCATAGAGAGAGTTGGGTGTATAAATCCACAGATCACTGAAAGTGGAAACGCCGGTGTAGAAGGGAGTCAAGAAGGCCTACCTTCACAGGCCGGGGCATTGAATATAAAAATTGGTAAGTCATGCTGCAGCTTTATAGAACCTTAGTGGGTCCATACTTGGAATATTGCTTATGATTCTGGTTGCCACACTACCAGAAGACCGTGGAGGCTTTGGAGGAGTGCAGCAGAGGTTTATCAGGCTTTTGCCTGGTCTGGAGGACCAGGCTAATATGAGGACAAACTCGTATTATTTTTACCAGAACAACGAAAGGTGGTGGGGAGACCTGATAAAAGTTTCTAAAATGACGAGTGGCGTGGACAGAGTGGATAGTCAGAAGCTTTTTCCCAGGGTGAAAGAACTAATTACTAGGGAACATAGCTTTGAGCTGTGATGCGCACAGTTTAGAGAAGATGTGGGAGGCAAGTCTTTTACACAGAGGATGGTGAGTGCCTGGAACTCCCTTCCAATGGAGTTAGTGGAAGCAGGTACATGAGTGACTTTGAAGGGTTATCTTTGAATACAAGAATAGGATGCGAATAGCAGGGCACGGGCTCTAGAATTGCTGGGGATTTTAGTTTAGACAGGCATCGCGATCGGCGGAGGCTAGGAGGGCCAAAGGGCCTGTTCATATACTGTATAAAATCAAATTGCTGCGGATGCTGGAATTTGAAACAAAAGAAAATACTGAAAAGTCTCAGCAGGTCTGGCACCCTATCTAACCCTCTGACTATCTTATATGTCTCTATTAAGTCACCTCTCAGCCTTCTCCTCGCTAATGAAAACAATCTCAAGTCCCTGAGCCTTTCCTCGTAAGACCTTCCCTCCATACCAGGCAACATCCCAGTAAATCTCCTCTGAACCCTTTCCAAAGCTTCCACATCCTTCCTATAATGTGGTGACCAGAACTGCACGCAGTACTCCAGGTGCGGCCGCACCAGAGTTTTGTACAGCTGCAGCATGACCTTGTGGCTCCGAAACTCAATCCCCCTGCTGATAAAGGCTAGCACACCATATGCCTTCTTAACAGCACTATTAACCTGGGTGGCAACTTTCAGGGATTTATGTACCTGGATGCCGCGATCTCTCTGTTCATCTACACTACCAAGAATCTTGCCATTAGCCCAGTACTCTGCATTCCTGTTACTCCTTCCAAAGTGAACCACCTCACACTTTTCCGCATTAAACTCCATCTGCCACCTCTCAGCCCAGCTCTGCAGTTTATCTATGTCCCTCTGTAACCTAGAACATCCTTCAGCACTATCCACAACTCCACCGACCTTCTACTAGAACTTAGAACAGTACAGCACAGAACAGGCCCTTCGGCCCTCGATGTTGTGCCGAGCAATGATCACCCTACTCAAACCCACGTATCCACCCTATACCCGTAACCCAACAACCCCCCCCTTAACTTTACTTTTTAGGACACTACCAGCAATTTAGCATGGCCAATCCACCTAACCCGCACATTTTTGGACTGTGGGAGGAAACCGGAGCACCCGGAGGAAACCCACGCACACACGGGGAGGACGTGCAGACTCCACACAGACAGTGACCCAGCCGGGAATCTAACCTGGGACCCTGGAGCTGTGAAGCATTTATGCTAACCACCATGCTACCGTGCTGCCCCTACTAAGGGGAGAATTTAACATGGTCAATGCAATTCACCTGCCCATCTTTGATTATTCAATGAATAATTTCAATAAAAATAGTCTACTATCGCCATTCCATTATCTCACATTCAAGCATAGAATGAGACAGTCCGGCCATCATACACAATCTCGCAATGTCAAATAAGCTTTCTGATCACTTCTGAATCTGTCCCTCCTTCCCGACATCTATGAAAATCTGTCCTCTGATTACGGTTAGCCCTACCGGTGATTTCATTTTCTTTGATTTAAGAATGTCCTTTATTTAACAATCTCCTTTATTTGATAGTTGCTGCCTCTCTTCGTAGAACTGCGGGCCCCAAATTCAAAGACAAGGGAGCAGCAGGTAACAGAGAGAACGGAAGTCAGAGGGACTAAAGAGTAGGCAAAGGGATAATTCTGAAGCGATTGCGTGGGTACTGGGAGAGGTAATTGAAAAGAGAGTGTGGGAAAACGGAGTATTGACCAGAAGGTTATAAAGTGTAAGATTGGAAAAGGCATTGAAAATAATGGCGAGTTGAGGAGAAAAGGGGGCATTCTAAAGTGATAAGGTACAAATAAGGGGAGGGACTGCGATAATAAGCATGCGCAGTGATACGAGGAAGAGCAGACAACACTGGGGGGAAGAAGACAAGCAAGGAAACGTCTGAGATAATCTCACCTTCTGATCCAAGAGCTTGTGGATTTACAACATTTTCGTTTTCTGCATCGTGCTGTCCCTCGCTCCTCTCTTTTTCTTCCTCTTGGTTATTCTCTCGCATGCCTCCTTCGGTCTCTTGCTCTCGTACCCCGCTTATTACGCTCACCTCTTGCGACATCCTGTTCTCCTGTCGCGAGACCCCATCTGCTCCGGATTGTGGATGCGTCTGGCTCGCAATGTGCGACTCACGGCAGAACGGCATCAATTTTAACTTCGCCCAACTGAAACTGACCAAACAAGTAAGAATTTCCATCTTTTTTTTTAATAAACAATTTTATTGAGGTAGTTTTTGGCTTTATAAACAGTTACAGACATCATCAGAAAGAAAGCAAAAAAGGCAAAAATGTGCAAACATCCACGTACTTTCAATACTTCCATCGTAACATATTGCACAAGCCCGCTCCCCTCCTACCGGTACTACCCGCCATATTTTCCCTCCTACTCTACTCTACCCCCCCCCCCCCCTCCCCCCCACCCCCCTGCTGACACTCACTCTCCCGCAAAGAAGTCAATAAATGGTTGCCACCTCTGGGTGAACCCCTGCACAGATCCCCTCAAGGCGAACTTAATTTTTTCCATCCCCAGGAAACTCGACATGTCCGCAAGCCACCACTCAGTCTTCGGGGGCTTTGAGTCCCTCCACGCCAATAATATTCGTCGCCGGGCTATCAGGGAAGCAAAGGCCAACACATCGGCCTCTTTCTCCCCCTGGACGCCCGGGTCTTCCGAAACCCAAAAAATTGCCACCCCTGGACTCATCACCACCCTTGTTTTTAGCACCTGGGACATGACCCCCGCAAATCCCTCCCAGTACCCCCTCAGCTCAGGGCATGTCCAAAACATGTGAACATGGTTCGCTGGTCCTCCCGCGCACCTAGCGCATTTGTCCTCTATCCAGAAAAATTTGCTCATCCGAGCCACCGTCATATGGGCCCGGTGAACGACCTTAAATTGGATCAGCCCGAGCCTAGCACATGTCGCGGTCGAATTTACCCTACTCAGGGCCTCTGCCCACAGCCCATCCTCCATTTCCCCGCCTAGCTCCTCCTCCCATTTAAGTTTCAGTTCCTCTGTCTGGGACCCTTCCACCCTCATGAGCACCTTATATATACCCGAGACTCTGCCCTCCACTTCTTCCCTCCTAGAGACTATTCTGTCGAGGATCCCCATTGGCGGGAGGCGTGTGAAAGATGGGACCTGTCTACGAACAAAGTCCCGCAACTGTAGGTATCTAAAATCATTTCCCCATACCAACCCAAATTTCTCCTCCAAGCTCCTCAAACTCGCGAAGCTCCCTTCCAGGAACATATCACCCACCCTTCCCGCCCCTGCTCGCCACCATACTCGGAACCCCTCATCTATACTGCCGGGGGCAAACCGATGGTTGTCGCAGATTGGCGCCCAGACAGACGCCCCCATCTCCCCCACATGCCTCCTCCACTGGCCCTATACCCGCAGGGTCGCCACCACTACCGGGCTGGTGGTGTATTTGGCCGGCGGCAGCGATAGAGGAGCCGTGACCAGGGCTTCCAAGCTGGAGCCCCTGCACGAAGCCGCCTCCACCCGCTCCCAAATAGACCCCGTACCCACCATCCACTTCCTTATCATAGCGATGTTGGCCGCCCAGTAATAATTGATCAGACTCGGCAAAGCCAGCCCTCCCTCGCTGCGGTTCCTCTCCAACATCACCTTCTTCACCCGCGGAGACTTTCCCGCCCAGACAAAGCTCATGATCAGTCCGCTAACTCTTTTGAAGAAGGACTGTGGGATAAAGATCGGGAGGCACTGAAAAATAAACAAAAATCGAGGGAGGATTGTCATCTTTACAGTCTGCACCCTCCCTGCCAGCGACAGCGGGAGTGCATCCCATCTCCGAAACTCTCCCTTCATTTGCTCCACCACCCTGGCCAAATTTAACTTATGCAGCCTGCCCCAGTCTCGTGCCACCTGGATTCCCAAATACCGTAAATTTTCCTCAACCAGCCTAAACGGTAGCCCTCTCAATCTGTTCTCCTGGCCCCTTGCCTGGACCACAAACATTTCACTCTTGACCGTATTTAATTTGTATCCTGAGAACTGGCCGAACTTCCTCAGCATTCCCAGTATAGTTCCCATCCCGGCCACTGGGTCCGACACGTACAGGAGCAGGTCGTCTGCATAAAGAGAAACCCTGTGTTCTACCCCACCCCTCACCATCCCCTTCCAACCCTCTGCGGCTCTCAGCGCAATCGCCAGCGGCTCTATGGCCAGCGCAAACAGCAGCGGGGAGAGCGGGCAGCCCTGTCTGGTCCCTCGGTACAACCTAAAGTACTCCGACACTTCTCTGTTGGTCCTGACGCTGGCCCTTGGGGCCTGATATAATAATTTGATCCAATCCACCAATCCCTCCCCGAACCCAAACCGTGCGAGCACCTCCCATAGATGGTCCCACTCCACCCGGTCAAAGGCCTTCGCGGCGTCCATTGCCACCACTACCTCCACCTCTCTACCCGCCGGGGGCATCATTATCACATTGAGTAATCTCCTCAGATTGGCCGCCAGCTGCCTACCTTTCACGAACCCCGTTTGATCCTCTCCAATCACCTCCGGTACACAGTCCTCCATTCTACCCGCCAGTACCTTTGCCAGGAGCTTGGCGTCTACATTAATCAGGGAGATTGGCCTGTAGGACCCGCACGCCTCCGGGTCTTTACCCCGCTTCAATATCAGAGATATGGTGGCTTGTGACATTGTCGGCGGCAGGGTCCCTCTGTCCCTTGCCTCATTGAAAACCCTCGCCAAGACCGGGCCCACCAGCTCAGAGAACTTCCTATAAAACTCTACTGGGTATCCATCCGGCCCCGGGGACTTCCCCGACTGCATAGCCTTAAGGCCCCCAATACCTCCTCTACTCTAATCGGGGCCCCCAGCTCTTCCACTCGCCCCCCACCAACTGTTGGGAATGTTAACCCGTCCAGAAACCTTTTCATCCCCTCCGGTTCTTCCGGCGGCTCCGAAGTGTACAGCTTACGATAGAAGGCCCGGAATACCCTATTCAATTCTGCCGGGTCCTCCACTTTGCGCCCCCCCTCGTCCCTCACTCTACCTATTTCCCTGGCCGCCTCCCTCCTCCTGAGTTGCTGCGCTAACAGTCTGCTAGCCTTTTCCCCATGCTCGTACACCACTCCTCTCGCCTTCCTAAGCTGTTCCACGGCCCTGCTCGTGGATAGTGCCCCCAGTTCCGCCTGTAGTCTCTGCCTCTCCCTGAGTAAGACCTCCCCCGGGGACTCCGCGTGCTCTTCATCTATCCGACCCATTTCCCTGACCAATCTATCCATCTCTGCCCGGTCTGCCTTGGCTCTGTGGGCCACAATTGATACCAGCTCCCCCCCCGCACTACTGCCTTTAGCGCCTCCCACACGGTCGCCGCTGAGACCTCCCCGTGTCATTCACCTGCAGGTAATTTTTTATACATTTCCGAAGCCTCTCGCAGATCCCCTCCTCCGACAGCAGTCCCACATCTAGCCTCCATTGCGGGCGTTGATAACTCGCTCCCCCGAACTGCAGGTCCACCCAATGCGGGGCATGGTCTGAAATGGTAATTGCTGAGTATTCCGTGTTCTTTACCTCCCCCATACAGTCCCTGCTTAGTACAAAGAAATCTATCCTGGAATATACTTTATGGACGTGCGAGTAAAACGAGTAGCCCCTTCCTGTTGGCTGTCAAGAATTTCCATCTTTAAACACAATGGCCACTGACACATCAAGAGCTAACCACCCACGCAGCAACTGCGGCGGGAAACGAAGCAATGCAGCGGTTAAGCTTTTGCTTCGTTTTGATCTGATGTGTGACTTGGAGATGATGGACAGGCTTCGGGGGAGGGGAGGGGTTAAGGGGTGTGTTGCTCCCCGTATTATTCCAGGCATTTGAGCTGCCTTGGTAGCCACAGTGTTGATATGGCTCGGACAGTTTAGTTTCTGATCAATGGTAACTCACCAGGATGTTGATTTGCCATCGTAAGAGACATTAGAGGCATGGTTGCACAATAAAAAAGAGCAAGTGAGAAATTTGGGACAGCCCAAATATGGAAGCATCATCTTGAGTTGTCAACCCAAATAAGTACCTTTAACCAAGGATTTCAATGATCAAAAATTGGACTTGAATCTAAGGGCCATGATTCGAAAGTTAGCAAATTACACCAAGGAATGAACGAATGGTTGAAAAAGGACAGCTGTAAACTGCAAAGAGATATCCATGGACAGCTGTAAACTGCAAAGAGATATCCACGGACATCTGTAAACTGCAAAGAGAAATCCATGGACAGCTGTAAACTGCAAAGAGATATCTGTGCGGAGTCTGCATGTCCTCCCCGTGTGTGCGTGGGTTTCCTCCGGGTGCTCCGGGTTCCTCCCACAGTCCAAAGATGTGCAGGTTAGGTGGATTGGCCATGCTAAATTGCCCGTAGTGTCCTTAAAAGTAAGGTTAAGGGAGGGGGGGGGGGGTTGTTGGGTTACGGGTATAGGGTGGATATGTGGGGTTGAGTAGGGTGATCATTGCTTGGCACAACATCGAGGGCCGAAGGGCCTGTTCTGTGCTGTACTGTTCTATGTTCTATATCCATGGCCAGCTGTAAACTGCAAAGAGATATCCATGCTCTGGTGTGATGGGCATAAAAATAGCTAATAGGGCTCAGCCCGGGAAGATTGAGAAGATGCATTTGCTGCTGCCAAAAACGGAAAAGAATAGAGAATAAAAGGTGGATCCTTTATGTTTTAGATGAAGTCTGTGGGTTGCACGTCCACAATACAAAGCAGGATAGTTCAATGAGTTGGCTTCGGAGAGATTTGGAATCCTTCCCATTATTAATCTTGTATGAGGATAGTTTATATGTTTGGGGAATATGTTATCGTCCAGAGAAGAATGCTTGGTGTGTATAGGTGCTTCAATTATTCTCGGGAAATATTAGGTTGAAACATCATTTCGGGGGCCATTAAGAAATCAAAACATCGGACGTGTTCACTGCATTTGCAACGAACCTATCGTAAAGCAGGTATAGAAATAAAGAAGAGTTCAAATATGTGCCTGAACAGATAGATAGCGACATTATTTTTCAACTGGGGAGTAACGACCATGTGAACTTGGAAATATTGTAGAAAATCAACTTGGGGGCACAGTGACGCAGTGGTTAGTACTGCTACCACACAGCTCCAGGGACCCAGGTTCGATTCCGGCCCCGGGTGACTGTGTGGAGTTTGCACTTTCTCCCTGTGACTGCGTGCGTTTCCTCAGGTTGCTGCGGTTTCATCCCAGAAATATGTGCATGTCATGTCATGTGGATTGGTCACATTAAATTACCCTCAGTGTCCAAAAAGTTAGGTATAGTGACCGAGACAGAGTGAAGGAGTGGGCTTAAGTCGGGTGTTCTTTCCAGCAGCTGGTGCAGACTCGATGGGTCGATTGATTTCCTTCTGCACTGCAGGGATTACCTAGAACCTAGAACAGTACAGCACAGAACAGGCCCTTCGGCCCTCGGTGTTGTGCCGAGCAATGATCACCCTACTTAAACCCACATAACCCGTATACCAACAATCCCCCCCATTAACCTTACACTACGGGCAATTTAGCATGGCCAATCCACCTAACCTGCACATCTTTGGACTGTGGGAGGAAACCAGAGCACCCGGAGGAAACCCACGCACACACGGGGAGGACGTGCAGACTCCACACAGACAGTGACCCAGCCGGGAATCGAACCTGGGACCCTGGAGCTGTGAAGCATTGATGCTAACCACTATGCTACCGCAAGGCCCGCATGATTCTATGATTTTATGTAGAAAGAGTCAAACATGAAATGTTTATTCACTTTCATTGTACCCTAAAGTGGCGGCAGAACAAAACAAAGATGTTCGGCATCATTTGGAAATACTGAGTTCAAGGAGGTTTTGGAGACTATAGAATCAAAGATGATTGGGAAACATGATGCCTAAGTAGAGGTGTTGAGCTGACTTTATTATGGGTTTGTGTATATAAAACAGTTTTTGTTGGTAGAACTTGCAAAGTCTGAAATCTCCATCCAAAAAATCGAAATGAAAATTGGGTTTCAGAAATCAATATTGCATATGTTCTTAGATTTCCACATCAGGGCGAAGTAGGCTGTTGCAGTCAGCTTGCGTACATTTAAAATCGTAATGTATTTGAGCAGTGGGTAATGTTACTGTTTTTCATCTTACTATATATTTAAAAGGGCGCATTGCCAGGACAGTTTTTACTCGTAAGTCTGACAAAGTATTTTTTACAACACCAGGTTGAAGTCCAACAGGTTTGTTTCAAACTCTAGCTTTCGGAGCGCAGCTCCTTCCTCCTGTTCAGTGGGCACAGAAGGAGCAGTGCTCCGAAAGCTAGTGTTTGAAACAAACCTGTTGGACTTTAACCTGGTGCTGTAAGGCTTCTCACTCTGCTCACCCCAGTCCAACGCCGGCATCTCATAGAACATAGAACATAGACAGTACAGCACAGAACAGGTCCTTCGGCCCTCAATGTTGTGCCGAGCCATGATCACCCTACTCAAACCCACGTGTCCACCATATACCCATAACCCAACCCCCCTTAACCTTACTTTTATTAGGACACTACGGGCAATTTAGCATGGCCAATCCACCTAACCCGCACATCTTTGGACTGTGGGAGGAAACCGGAGCACCCGGAGGAAACCCACGCACACAGGGGGAGGACGTGCAGACTCCACACAGACAGTGACCCAGCCGGGAATCGAACCTGGGACCCTGGAGCTGTGAAGCATTTATGCTAACCACCATGCTACCCTGCTGCCCCGAATCTCCACATCATAAGTTTTTTTTTGCGTGGAGAGTTGATGTTTTATGAGACTATTTAATTGTGTAAATACCTCCTTCTGTGGCTATGATTTATTCTGTGGTTATGACGAAATCTTTGTCTTGTTTCAGTTTACCTGAATGCTCGTAGTATTCGGAATAAGGTAAATGAGTTGATGCCGCAAATCATCGTGAATGTCTATGATTTAGTGGCCATTACTAAAGCATGGTGAAAGAATGGTCACGACTGGGAGTTAAATATCCAAGGGTATCAAACTATTCGGAAGGACTGAGCGGATGGTAAGGGAGGTGGTGTAGCTCTGTCTTTAAGGGTGACATCCGAGCAATAGTAAGGGATGACATCAATACTATCGAGGATAAGGTTGAATCTATTTGGGTGGAAATCAGGAATAGTAAGGCGAAAAAGTCACTGATAGGCGTAGTCTATAGGCCACCAACTAGTAATATTATGATGGGGCAGGCAATAAACAAAGAAATAACTGATGCATGTAGAAATGGTACAGCAGTTATCATGGTGGATTTTAATCTACATGTTGATTGGTTTAACCAGTTCGGTCAAGGCAGCCTTGAGGAGGAGTTTATAGAATGTATCCGCGATAGTTTCTGAGAGCAGTATGTAATGGAACCTACGAGGGAACAAGCGGTCCTAGATCTGGTCCAGTGTAATGAGACAGGATTGAGTAATGATCTCATAGATAGGGATCCTCTCGGAAGGAGCGATCACAATATGGTGGAATTTAAAATACAGATGGAGGGTGAGAAGGTAATATTAAACACCAGTGTTATGTGCTTAAACAAAGGAGATTACAATGGGATGAGAGAAGAGCTAGCTAAGGTAGACTGGGAGCAAAGACTGAAACAGTTGAGGAACAGTGGAGACCCTTCCAAGTGAGTTTTCACAGTGCTCAGCCAGAAAATGTACCTAAGGAACTCAGCAATGCTCATTCGACAGTCACTTTCCAAATTCGCGAATTGTACCACCTATAATGACAAGTGCACGGGATGCACGTGGAAACCATCGACTAAACTTTCCTTCCAAACCTCAGATCTAATTTCATACTAGATAGCTGTCCAGCCATTGTCCTTATGTTAGAATTGTGGAACCCGTCTGTGTAAGCACCTGGGTAAACATATTCCGCTGCCGGTATTTTCTATTTCCCCAGCAGCGCAGCCACTCCCGTGGGTTTCCCGGCGACCTGGGGTGGCCACAATGGGAAATCCCACTGGTTGGTAGCAGGAATGGAAAATCCCACTGTCGGACTGGGCTCCCGTCGAGGAACATGCGGTGGTCGGAGTGGGAATCCAGCCTTGCGCAATGTAAAGGATCAAGAAGGCAGCTCACCGTGACCGTCTCTGGATTAATAAGAGCTGGGCAATAAGTGGTGTGCCAGGAATGAGGCCTTCACCCGCATACTAATAAAAACGATAATAAAGCAAGTAATAAGAAGATGATGTGGAAGAAGCCAAAGAAAAATCAGGAGACCAGGAGAAGATGAAGGAGGACAAGGAGAGGGATGAAGAGGAGGATGAGGATTATGACCAGTAAGAGGACAAGATAATGAACATCAAGAAGAAGAATGTTTTGAGTACGTAAGGAACGTTTTAATTCTGCAAGTCGACTCAATTTCGTATATTACTCCTCAATATTTTGTTACCCCATATAAAAATCAAGATAACTCCGCTATTCAATTCCAGACTCGAAATCTGTCCAGTTTGTTCTGTCGATTAACCGACCCTGCAACCTTGCATTGCATTTTACCCTGTACCTTCCTCTTTGGCCGAAACGTACGGACAAGCTGAAGTAGGTCCGCCAATCAATCATGCTGATATTTTTCTCATCCCCATTCTTCTGCCTCCTCCCTATAACCCCTGACCACTTATTATCTATCTCTGCCTTCCAGACACTAAATGATCTAGCCTCCATTTTCTTCTGCGGCAAAGAGTTCCAGAGATCCACCACCCACTGGCTGAAGAAATTGCTCCTCATCTCAGTTTTAAAGCATCGTCCTTTCAGTCTGAGATTGGGTTCTCCGCTTCTAGTTCTTCGAGAACGTTGAAACATCGTGTCCACGTAAACTCTATCCAGGCCTTGCAGTATCTTGTACATTTCAGTAAGATCCGTCCTCATCCTTCTAAACACCGAGTACAGACCCAGACTCCTCAACAGTTCCTCATATGATAAGCTCTCCATTCCAAAGTTCATTCTTCTGAACCTCCTCTGAACCCTTTTCAAGGCCAGCACACCCTTCCTTAGATGCGGGCCCAAATCTGCTTACAATACTCTAAATGGTGCCTGACCAGAGACTTATATAATCTCAGTACATCCCTGGTATTATATTCTAGCCCTCTCCATATGAATGCTAACATTGCATTTCCCTTCCTAACTGCTAACTGAGCCTCACTTTAACCTTAAGAGAATCGTGAACATCGCAACACTGGACGAACTGACAGAGAAATTTCGGCTAGCTGGGGGGAACGAGCTACGGTACCTGCAGCTCAAAAACTTCCTACGAAAGGAGACAAGGACGTACCCACAACCGCCATGACAGACACTACTGGAAGACCTACTGGACGCAAGTATCCTAGAGAAAGGGAACTGTAACGACATGTATGACCGACTGGTAGAAAGGGACGACACCGTACTGGACGCAACAAGAAGGAAATGGGAGGACGACCTGGGGATGGAGATAGGGTGGGGACTCTGGAGCGAAGCACTGCATAGGGTCAACTCCACCTCCACGTGCGTAAGGCTCAGCCTGACGCAACTAAAAGTGGTACATAGAGCCCACTTAACGAGAAACCGTATGAGTAGGTTCTTCCCGGAGGTGGAGGACAGATGTGAACGGTGCCAAAGAGGCCCGGCCAACCACGCCCACATGTTCTGGTCTTGCCCCAGACTTGTGGAGTACTGGACGCCTTCTTCGAGGCTATGTCCAAAGTGGTGGGGGTGAGGGTGGAGCCATGCCCGATAGTGGCGGTCTTCGGGGTTTCAGACCAGCCAGATCTATTCCTGGGGAGGAGGGCGGACGTCCTTGCCTTTGCCTCCCTGATCGCCCGCCGTAGAATCCTGTTTGGCTGGCAGTCAGCAGCACCGCCCAGAGCTACAGACTGGCTGGCCGACCTCTCGGAATCTCTCCAAATGGAGAAAATCAAATTCGCCATCCGAGGGTCGGACGACGGCTTCCACAGAACGTGGGAGCCATTCATGCAACTGTTCCGGGACCTATTTGTGGCCAACGTACAAGAGGAAGAATAGTCGGGTGGCCAAGAATCAGGGGAAAATGGACGGGAATCGGGGGAAGATAGCCGGGGGGGGGGGGGGGGGGGGGGGGCTACGGGTTCGTTACGGGGGTTTGATGGCTAGCTAAGGCCCAAAACCAAACTAAATAAATGCCAATAAACATGTGCCTCGGCCATATTGGGGAATGTAAAATATGTATGCCGGCTAAAGGGGGGAGGCCACAGTTATTATTACGAAGATGCTTACCTGTAAATATATATGTTAATTTTTGCGTGTTTTTTTTTCTCTCTCTCTAACAATTTGTAATTTGTTCAATATAAAACATGAAAACTGAATAAAAAACATTTATAAAAAAAAAGAGAATCGTGAACAAGGACTCCCAAGTCCCTTTGTGCTGTTGATTTCAGCATTTCTGTATTTATAAAACAGTCTGTGCCTCGATTTCTCCTTCCAAAATGCATAACCTCACACTTCTCCACATTGTATTCCATCTGCCACTTTTCTGGCCAACATAACAACACTCCCGCCAAAGCGATATCCTCCAAAGGGTAATGACGTCTATTTCAGTAAAGGGTATGGACGACTGTATAGGCAGTCACTTGCAAAAATGGATTTGATGACAGGTTTTGAATGTTTCTGCTTTTTTACTGATAGTCTGCATGAGACATCCACATCCGTCAGTTAGATTCCAGCCTGCACACTTTGTTAGATATTATTATGCATTAATCCTCCAATAGGGGCTGGTTTAGCTCACTTGGCTAAATTGCTGGCTTTTAAAGCAGACCAAGCAGGCCAGCAGCACGGTTCGATTCCCGTACCAGCCTCCCTGGACAGGTGCCGGAATGTGGCGACTAGGGGCTTTTCACAGTAACTTCATTGAAGCCTACTCGTGACAATAAGCCATTTTCATTTAGTGAGGGGGGTAAATTGAAGTTTGGAACTTATTCCAAGCTGTCTTTCCGCTAACTATACCGTTGGTGCATACGGGTGTCCGTTATTTAACGTATAAAAGCCCATAACATTTTGATAAATGACTCCAAATAGTCGAACATCTGAAAGTAAGCGCCTTCCATCGCGAAATCATTCTATTAAAGCTGAAAGATCCCCCAAAATCTGTGTCATTCGAAACAGAAACAACACTCGGAATTCTTCGATTATTTTCCAAATTGAATATCACCCGATACACTTGATTTTGGGCTAATAGAACATAGAACAGTACAGCCCCTTCGGCCCTCGATGTTGTGCCGAGCCATGATCACCCTACTCAAACCCACGTATCCACCCTTTACCCGTAACCCAACAACCCCCCCCCCTTAAACTTACTTTTTTTAGGACACTACGGGCAATTGAGCATGGCTAATCAACCTAACCCGCACATCTTTGGACTGTGGGAGGAAACCGGAGCACCCGGAGGAAACCCACGCACACACGGGGAGGACGTGCAGACTCCGCACAGACAGTGACCCAGCCGGGAATCGAACCTGGAACCTGGGACCCTGGAGCTGTGAAGCATTTATGCTAACCACCATGCTACCGTGTTGCCCACTCTAATCTACTCTGGGTTCTCAATGTTCCTTATTCCATGCTCAGTCCAACGTAAGCCGAAGCTTGGTTGTGTTAATTCAATATCGAAAAGGTTTCCTTATCTGCAAAAATATATACCCAGGCACCGAGATCAGATTTAACATGCAACTCTTCTCTTCCACTTACCCATATTGGTACCCTTCTGGCAGAGTGTAGGGAATGTGTGTCCGGGGAAGGAGCAAGAAGGTCCGCAGAACATGTATGGAGCTGAGGGAACTGATGAACAGGAACATGGACTTCAGTGAAAAACCAGCCTCGTATAAAACCTAATGTGACGGATTGGCGATGGAATTAAATGAAAAGATATATTAAAAATAAAATGGTTGCTCCTCTCGCAGATTTGAATAATTATATCTCCGCTTCCTGCCCGAACAACTCCCCTCCCTTTTAAATCCTCAATCTTGATGCGCCGCAGTCATTTATTGTTCCCTCCCCAACCTGCCTCTCTGCACTCGTTCTTTGTGCAGTCAATCACCCTCCTCTGCTTTAGCTGTTCCTCAAGCTAACGGCAAAGTATCAATCTATTATCCCTTTACTTGGTTACTACCTGGATTCATGCACTACCTCTAACCCTTCCCACCTCTCTCAACCTTCCGACCTTTACCTTAATCAGCAGCATGATGGCTGATGATGTAGCGAAGGCTCCATAGTACAGAGTGATGACTGTGGCACGTTGGTTTCCAAACAAGTTTCCAATCTGGGGATTAGATGAGAAAATCGTAGCTGGATGAGAAGTTGAGGAGGCAGAAAAATAGAATTTGAACCATCTTTTATGTGAACCGAGAGCTGTCGAGCCCAAACTTGCATCACTGCACCTATTCTGTAGTTCTGCAGCTTTTCTAATAGATATCAGGTTATCATTAATGCTATAATTATTTAATGTGGTGACAGTTTCTGACAATAACAATCACTCATTCACTGATTTTCAATTACGCTTTGAGTGGACAAATATTTGTCTCTTCAAATCTACCTCCTTATAACTTGGCATCTGAGCCCCAGAATTCTGACGGATCTTCATATGCAAGTAACACTTTGCTATTTAGTCTATCTGGGCCCGGTATTGCCTCCGTTAAGTTGGTTATCAGATTAGATCATAGAATTTACAGTGTAGAAGGAGGCCATTCAGCCCATCGAGTCTTCACCGGCTCTTGGAAAGAGCACCCTACCCAAGTTCAACACCTCCACCCTATCCCCGTAACCCAGTAACCCCACCCAACACTAAGGGCAATTTTGTACACTAAGGGCAATTTATCATGTCCAATCCACCTAACCTGCACATCTTTGGACTGTGGGAGGAAACCGGAGCACCCGGAGGAAACCCACCCACACACGGGGAGGATGTGCAGACTCCGCACAGACAGTGACCCAAGCCGGAATCGAACCTGGGACCCTGGAGCTGTGAAGCAATTGTGCGATCTATCTAAAAGTGCTTTCTATCCAAATGGGGTACATTGGGGATGTTGTGATCGTCGCCATGTTGGAAACTCGGTAGCCAATTGACGCGCATTAAACTTGTACCAACAAATAATTTATAAGTGACCACAGCCTGTGTGTTTTCTTGGTTCTGAGTATGCATTTAATTTAACCCACTGGACACTTCGTAGAATTGTAGAGGTCAACGGCGATCTTTGGATAATTAAATTTATTTTAACGTTTCAACGAGCAGAAGGCAATTTGGAAGCTCTGGCAGAGGAGCCATCACTTAATGATGCACCCCACCACCCGCAACTACCCCCCCACCCACCCCCGCCACCACCCGCAACTACCCCCCCACCACCCGCAACTACCCCCCCACCTCCTGCAACTACCCCCCTATCACAAGCAACTACCCCCCCCCCCCCACCACCACCGGCAACTACCTCCCCACCACCCGCAACTACCCCCCCACCACCCGCAACTACCCTCCCACCACCCGCAACTACCCCCCCCCCCCCACCACCACCGGCAACTACCTCCCCACCACCCGCAACTACCCCCCCACCACCCGCAACTACCCTCCCATCACAAGCAACTACCCCCCCACCCCCCCCACCACCGGCAACTACCCCCCCACCACCCGCAACTACCCCCCCACCACCCGCAACTACCCCCCTATCACAAGCAACTACCCCCCACCCCCCCATCACACGCAACTACCCCCCCACCACCCGCACTACCCCCCACCCCCACCACCCGCAACTACCCCCCACCACCCGCACTACCCCCCACCCCCCACCACCCGCACTACCCCCCACCACCCGCACTACCCCCCACTCCCCACCACCCGAATACCCCCCCACCCCCCACCACCCGCACTACCCCCCCACCCCCCCGCCCGCCATCCCCCTCAATAGGGCAAATTAGCCTGTGAACTAAGCCTCCGACAGATCAGCCTGCCTCAGTATAGTTCTGACTGTATCACACTCCTTATTGCATTACCTGAATGTTTGTCATGACCAGGATGTTTCCTCCCACGGCCAGCAGAGGAACCGCCGGGAACAACAGGCCCGCAGTAGCTACAGCGTCAGGAGAAAATCAGTGTGAAAAAGTTGAAGTATCTCACATTTATCAAGCTCATCACCAGTATATTTGCCGCCACTTAAGTTACTTCTTTGAACCGTATTCACTACTGTAATGTCAGAGCGATGGGAGTGGAAGTTCCCACAAACTGACGCTGTCAGAAATCCAATGGACCAGTTCTTCCCCGCAGCCATGGCTCCACCCCTGTCGCCGGAGACCATCTTCAGACACCCTATCACCGTTTTTAGCTATGGATCTTCCTGCTTCAGAGCGAGCAGAAGAGGGATTGTGGGAAGGTTCCAGGTGGAGCATTGAACAGTGAGGACACGTTCTCAGTTTAGCCACAGGTAAGAATCTCCCCTTAACCTCACCTTGCTCCCAATGTTGGGAAAAAGAACAAAAAAAAACAAAGAAAAGTACAGAACAGGAACAGGCCCTTCGGCCCTCCAAGCCTGTGCCGACCATGCTACCCGTCTCAACTAAAATCTACACTTCCGGGGACCGTTTCCCTCTATTCCCATCCTATTCATGCAATTCCCAACATGCCCCACAGAAACGTCAATACCGTCCCTTCCACCACCTCCTCCTGCAGCAAGTTCCAGGCACCCACTTGCCTCGTATATCTCCTCCAAACCTTGCCCCTTGCACCTTAAACCTATACCCCTAGTAATTGACCCCTCTACCCTGGGAAAAACACTCTGGCAATCCAACCTGTCTATGCCCCTCATAATTTTGTCAACCTCTATCAGGTCGCCCCTCAACCTCCGTCGTTCCAGTGAGAACGAACCGAGTTTTTTCAACCTTTCCTCATAGCTAATGCCCTCCGTACCAAGCAACTCCTGGTATATCCCTTCTGCTTCCTCTCTAAAGCATCCACATCCTTCTGGTAGTGTGGCGACCAAAATTGAACACTATTCTCCAAGTGTGGCCGAACTAAGGTTCTATACATCTGCAACATGACTTGCCAATTTTTATACTCAATGCCCCGGCCAATAAAGGCAAGCATGCCGTCTGCCTTCTTGATTACCTTCTACAACTGTGTTGCCCCTTTCAGTGACCTGTGGACCTGTACATCTAGATCTCTCTGACTGTCAATACTCTTGAGGGTTCGACCATTCATTGTCTATTCCCTACCTGCATTAAACCTTCCAACATGCATTACCTCACATTTTCCGGATCAAATTCCATCTGCCATCTCTCCGCCCTTGTCTCCAAATGATCTACATCCTGCTGTATCCTCTGAGAGTCATCACTGCTATCTGCAATTCCACCAACCTTTGTGTCATCCGCAAACTTGCTAATCAGACCAGTAACATTTTCCTCCAAATCATTTATATTTATTACGAACAGCAAAGGTCCCAGCACTGATCCCTGTGGAACACCACTAGTCACAGCCCTCCAATCAGAAAAGCACCCTTCCATTACTGCTCTCTGCCTTCTATGACCTAGCCAGTTCTGTATCCATCTTGCCAGCTCACCCCTGATTCCCGTGTGACTTCACTTTTTGTACCAGTCTGTCATGAGGGACCTTGTCAAAGGCCTTACAGAATTCCATATAGATAACGTCCACTGTCCTCCCTGCATCAATCATCTTTGTGACCTCCTCGAAAAACTCTATCAAGTTAGTGATGCACGACCTCCCCCTCACAAAACCGAGCTGCCACTCCCTAAGACTTCCATTTGCTTCCAAATTGGAGTAGATCCTGTCTTGAAGAATTCTCTCCTGTAATTTCCCTACCACTGAGGTAAGTTCACCTGCCTGTAGTTCCCTGGATTATCCTTGCTACCCTTCTTAAACAAAGGAACAACATTGGCTATTCTCCAGTTCTCTGGGTCATCACCTGAATACATTGATGATCCAAAGATTTCTGTCAAGGCCTCAGATATTTCCTCTATTGCCTCCTTCAGCATCCTGATGTAGATTCCATCCGGTCCTGGGGGACTTATAGAACATAGAACATAGAACAGTACAGCACAGAACAGGCCCTTCGGCCCTCGATGTTGTGCCGAGCAATGATCACCCCACTTAAACCCACATACCCCTAACCCAACAATCCCCCCATTAACCTTTACACTACGGGCAATTTAGCATGGCCAATCCACCTAACCCGCACATCTTTGGACTGTGGGAGGAAACCGGAGCACCCGGAGGAAACCCACGCACACACGGGGAGGACGTGCAGACTCCACACAGACAGTGACCCAGCCGGGAATCGAACCTGGGACCCTGGAGCTGTGAAGCATTGATGCTAACCACCATGCTACCGTGAGGCCCCATCTACCTTAATTTCTTTCAAGACGTCCAACGCCTGTTCTTTTTGGATCTCAATGTGACCCAGGCGATCTGCACACCCTTCTCCAGACTCAAAAAGCACCATTTTCTTTTCTTTGTTTTCTTTGATCTAAAGTTTTATTGTTAACTGCTTCGGCTGTTTGAGAATTTGATTTTCTGCTGTGAGATTGTGCAGAAGACTTAATGGCTCTTGGGCCTAGATGAAAGGAAGGAGGGATAATGGATGTTGTGCTGGTCTTTTAATGTTCCAGGCGAGGTGAGGTGAGGTGAGATTTATTAAGGGTACAGTAAGGCGCGTGTAAACATTGGCTGAATGGCGAATGTGCTTTGTTGGTGTTTATTGGCTGTGAGCAGTGTTGGGGCCGCATTGTCCACGGAGGAAGCAATTCTGGGATCGGGTTGAGCACATAGGAGGTGCAGCGGCTTGTGTTTGAGCTGTGCTGAGGTTAGGTGAGTGGAATAGATGAATAAAAATAGAAACCGAGACCGTAAATAATGAAGTGTTCCATTGTCAGATGTTGAGTGCTGAGTGAAAGGTGCACTGTCAGAGGGCCATTACTGAGGGAGTGCCGCACTGTCAGAGGGTCAGTACTGAGGGAGTGCCGCACTGTCAGAGGGTCAGTACTGAGGGAGTGCTGCACTGTCAGAGGGTCAGTACTGAGGGAGTGCCGCACTGTCAGAGGGCCATTACTGAGGGAGTGCCGCACTGTCAGAGGGTCATTACTGAGGGAGTGCTGCACTGTCAGAGGGTCAGTACTGAGGGAGTGCTGCACTGTCAGAGGGTCATTACTGAGGGAGTGCTGCACTGTGAGAGGGTCAGTACCAAGGGAGTGCTGCACTGTCAGAGGGTCAGTACTGAGGGAGTGCTGCACTGTCAGAGGGTCAGTACTGAGGGAGCGCCGCACTGTCAGAGTGTCAGTACTGAGGGAGTGCTGCACTGTCAGAGGGTCAGTACTGAGGGAGCGCCGCACTGTCAGAGTGTCAGTACTGAGGGAGCGCCGCACTGTCAGAGGGTCAGTACTGAGGGAGTGCTGCACTGTCAGAGGGTCATTACTGAGGGAGTGCTGCACTGTCAGAGGGTCAGTACTGAGGGAGCGCTGCACTGTCAGAGGGTCAGTACTGAGGGAATGCTGCACTGTCAGAGGGTCAGTACTGAGGGAGTGCTGCACTGTCAGAGGGTCAGTACTGAGGGAGTGCTGCACTGTCAGAGGGTCAGTACTGAGGGAGTGCCGCACTGTCAGAGGGCCATTACTGAGGGAGTGCCGCACTGTCAGAGGGTCATTACTGAGGGAGTGCTGCACTGTCAGAGGGTCAGTACTGAGGGAGTGCTGCACTGTCAGAGGGCCATTACTGAGGGAGTGCCGCACTGTCAGAGGGTCATTACTGAGGGAGTGCTGCACTGTCAGAGGGTCAGTACTGAGGGAGTGCTGCACTGTCAGAGGGTCAGTACTGAGGGAATGCTGCACTGTCAGAGGGTCATTATTGAGGGAGTGCTGCACTGTCAGAGGGTCATTATTGAGGGAGTGCCGCACTGTCAGAGGGTCATTACTGAGGGAGTGCCGCACTGTCAGAGGGTCAGTACTGAGGGAGCGCTGCACTGTCAGAGGGTCATTATTGAGGGAGTGCCGCACTGTCAGAAGGTCAGTACTGAGGGACTGCTGCACTGTCAGACGGTCAGTACTGAGAGAGTGCCGCACTGTCAGAGGGTCATTACTGAGGGAGTGCCGCACTGTCAGAGGGTCATTACTGAGAGAGTGCTGCACTGTCAGAGGGTCAGTACTGAGGGAGTGCCGCACTGTCAGAGGGTCATTACTGAGGGAGTGCCGCATTGTCAGAGGGTCAGTACTGAGGGAGTGCTGCACTGCCAGAGGGTCAGTACTGAGGGAGTGCCGTACTGTCAGAGGGTCATTACTGAGGGAGTGCCGCACTGTCAGAGGGTCAGTATTGAGGGAGTGCCGCACTGTCAGAGGGTCAGTACTGAGGGAGTGCCGCACTGTCAGAGGGTCAGTACTGAGGGAGTGCTGCACTGTCAGTGGGTCAATACTGGAGCAGTGCCGTATCGTGAGAGGAACAGTACTGAGGGAGTGCTGCACAGTCACATGGTCAGTAGTGTGGAACTACTGCACCTTCGCAGGGTGAGGTCTGAAAAATGGTGGCCGACACAGGGTGAATAATGAGGAAGTGCTGCATTGATGGTGAGTCAGTGCTGATAGAGCGCTGGACCATAATCGGGCCAGAACTGAGAAAATTCTGTACCGTAAGAGGGAAAGTACTGACAGAGTGCTGCATTGTCAGGGTAGGTACTAAGGGATTCCTGAACAGTCATAGAACCACTGTTGGCACTGCCAGAGTATCACGACCCAGAGGCCGCCGCACCGTCATAGGGTCAGTACTGAGGGAGTGCTTCACTGTCAGAGGGTCAGTACTGAGGGAGTGCTGCACTCTCAGTGGATCAGTACAGAGTGAGTGCTTAAGTGTCGGAGGGTCAGTACTGAGGGTGTGCTACTCTGTCAGAGCGTCAGTACTGAGCGGATTGCTGCACTGTTACCGGGTCTGTACTGAGAAGGTGTTGCACTGTCAGAAGGTCAGCACTGAGTGAGTGCTTTACTGTCAGAGGGTCTGTACTGAGTGTCTGCTGACCTATCAGAAGTTATGTACTGAGGTAGCGCTGCACGGTCAAAGAGTCAGTACTGAAGGAATGCTGCACTGTCAGATGGGCAGTACTGAGGGAGTGCTGCACTGTCAGATGGGCAGTACTGAGGGAGTGCTGCACTGTCAGAGGGTCAGTACTGAGGGAGTGCTGCACTGTCAGAGGGTTAGTACTGAGGGAGTGCTGCACTGTCAGAGGGTCAGTACTGGAAGGTGTTGCACTGTCAGGGGATCAGCACTGAGTGAGTGCTTCACTGTCAGACGGTCAGTACTGAGTGAGTGCCGCACTGTCAGAGGGTCAGTACTGAGGGAGTTCTGCACTGTCAGAGGGCCAGTACTGAGGGAGTGCCGCACTGTCAGAGGGTCAGTACTGAGGGAGTGCTGCACTGTCAGATGGTCAGCACTGAGTGAGTGCTGCACTGTCAGAGGGTCAGTACTGAGGGAGTGCTGCGCTGTCAGAGAGTCAGTACTGAGGGAGTGCTGCACTGTCAGAGGGTCATTACTGAGGGAGCTGTACTGTCAGAGAGTCAGCACTGAGTGAGTGCTTCACTGTCAGAGAGTCAGTACTGAGGGAGTGGTGCACTGTCAGAGGGTCAGTACTGAGGGTGTGCTGCACTGTCAGAGGGTCAGTACTGAGAGAGTGCTTCACTGTCAGAGGGTCAGTACTGAGGGAGTGCTGCACTGTCAGAGGGTCAGTACTGAGGGAGTGCTGCACTGTCAGAGGGTCAGTACTGAGGGAGTGCTGCCCTGTCAGAGGGTCAGTACTGAGGGAGTGCTGCACTGTCAGAGGGTCAGTACTGAGGGAGTGCTGCACTGTCAGAGGGTCAATAATGAGGGAGTGATTCGTTAATGAGATTTAAATTCGATGCAAATCTGTCTCCTGAGGATTAGGTTAAAAAATCGACCAAACTCTCCAAGAAGAAGAAAGGGGAAACGTCCTGGGCACTAATTATCATTGAGCGAAAAACTAAAAGATGTTGCATGCAGAATTAGATGGCGACAGGAACAATTTCCTAAAGGCTCTCTGTTTTTCCCAGTTTGGATAGTTATGAATTTCCGAGCCTCACGCAATGAGAGCAATTTGCCAATTAATTGCAGAGGCATGGGATTCAGGGTGATTTAGCAGTTTGGATCAGAAATTGGCTAGCCGATAGAAGACAAAGGGTGGTGGTCGATGGGAAATGTTCTGACTGGTGTCCAGTTACTAGTGGTGTACCACAAGGATCTGTTTTGGGGCCGCTGCTGTTTGTTATTTTTATAAATGACCTGGAGGAGGGCGTAGAAGGATGGGTGAGTAAATTTGCAGATGACACTAAAGTCGGTGGAGTTGTGGACAGTGCAGAAGGATGTTACAAGTTACAGAGGAACATAGATAAGCTGCAGAGGTGGGCTGACAGGTGGCAAATGGAGTTTAATGCAGAAAAATGTGAGGTAATTCATTTTGGAAGGAGTAACAGGAAGACAGAGTACTGGGCTAATGGTAAGATTCTAGGTATTGTGGACGAGCAGAGAGATCTCGGTGTCCATGTCCATAGATCCGTGAAAGTTGCCACCCAGGTTGAGAGGGTTGTTAAGAAGGCATATGGTGTGTTAGCTTTTATTGGTAGAGGAATTGAGTTTCGGAGCCATGAGGTCATGTTGCAGTTGTACATAACTCTGGTGCGGCCGCATTTGGAGTATTGTGTGCAGTTCTGGTCGCCGCATTATAGGAAGGATGCGGAAGCATTGGAAAGGGTACAGAGGAGATTTACAAGGATGTTGCCTGGTATGGAGGGGAGATCTTACGAGGAAAGGCTGAAGGGCTTGAGGCTGTTTTTGTTAGAGAGAAGAAGGTTAAGAGGTGACTTAATTGAGGCATACAAGATGATCAGAGGATTAGATAGGGTGGACATTGAGAGCCTTTTTCCTCGGATGGTGATGTCCAGCACGAGGGGACATAGCTTTAAATTGAGGGGGGATAGATATAGGACAGATGTCAGAGGTAGATTCTTTACATAGAGAGTAGTAAGGACGTGGAATGCCCTGCCTGCAACAGTAGTGGACTCGCCAACACTAAACGCATTCAAATGGTCATTGGATAGGCATATGGACGATAAGGGAATAGTGTAGATGGGCTTTAGAGGGGTTTCACGGGTCGGCGTAACATCAAGGGCCGAAGGGCCTGTACTGCGCTGTAATGTTCTATGTTCTATGCATGGCTATTTGAGTAAAGCCCAGGAGGACGCTGTCCAGTGAACCGTTGCGAACCCAATTCTATAGTTGTTCTATTTGTGGTTTATATTCAGCAAGAGCGATAAATTGTCGTAACGAGGACGAGGTCAAGGAAAGCAGGTCCGTGGAAAATTGCATTTAATCTAATATCAAGCATTTTCCAAGGGTATAACTTGAAGTGTGAGCACTGATAGGACAGATCAATGCCTTGGTTTTCTCCTGTTGCTCAAAGTGAAAAGCCGGCGACATTCCCAGTGGCCAGAACGAACATGCGTGCACGGATTATCTTCAGCCATAACTCCTGGAAACCCGCCTTTCGGGGCTGGAAGGGCATTGGGGAACACTGCATAGGGTGTTGTGGACAGTACCTATGGAAAGGTGATCTCAGACTCCACAGGCAGCAAGGGAATGTGTGTTCAAAGCAAGAGAACTAAATAGGGAGTGTGGCAATCGCCTTGTCTCAATTCCCGTGCATAGCACATGTACGGCTTTGGATTCTGTTCAGGGGCATGACCTTTCAGGGAAGCAGAAATGGCCAAATTAGTTGCCCCAAGTTTCGTTGTGCTCCAGAGGGGAAGAGCAAACATTGTGGGAGTGCAGTAATTACAGGGGACTCAATTGTAGGGGAATAGATAGCCGTACTTGTGGCCGCAAGCAAACTCCAGGATGGTATGTTGCCTCCCTTGTGCGGGGGTCAGGGCTATCTCCGAGCAGTTACAGGACATGAGAGAGGCTAAACAGTCCCTGGTCATGTTTCAAATCGGTAGCAACGGCGCAGGTAAAAAATATGGATAAGGTCCTAAAAGCAGGATATTGGGATATGGAAGTAGGTTGAGAAGTCAGATCTCAAAGGCAGGAGTGCCCCATGCGAGGCAGAGTAGAAACAGTAGGATATATGGAGAAATACGTGGCTGAAATGATGGCCTGAGGAGGCGGGTATCTGATTCCTGGTTTATTGGTACCAGGAGTGGGGTAGGTGGACAAGTTGGACGGGTTACCCCTGGGCAGAACAGGACTGATATCCAAGGGCTTAAACTAAAATGGCAGGTGGTGGGAAGATATGCAATGAGTCAGAGGATGAGGAAGAAATGGCGGAAGCAACACACAGAAACAGAATAATAGAGGTGATCGGCAGAGATACCAAGGGCCACTTTCAAGCAGGGCCACGACGTCAAATATTGAGAGTGATACAAGGAATGTAAAAAAGACAAGCTCAACGGTTTTGTGCGTTAAGGCGCAGTGTATTCACAATAAAGCGGATGAACTAGTCACAAAAATAGACATAAACGGATGTCATATGTTTGGCAATACAGAGATATAACATAGAAGATATAAAATACAATGTAGTAGGAGGCTACTCGGCCAATCGGGTCTGCAGCGACCCATTTAAGCCCTCACGTCCATATCGCCCTAACCCAATAACTCCTCCTAAACATTTTGGATACTGAGGGCATTTTGTGTTCCCAATCCACCTAAAGTACCTCTTTGGAATGCGGGAGGAAACCGGAGCACCCAGAGGAAACTCACGCAGACACGGGGAGAACGTACAGACTCCGCACAGACAGTGACGCATCAGGGAATTGAACCTGGGACGCTGGTGCTGTGAAGCCACAGTGCTAACCACTATGCTACCGTGCTGCTCACTTGGATATGGAATATGGCTGCAGGGTGACCAGGGTGGGGAACTGGATGTCCAGGAATATTCTGTATTTAGGAAGAACAGAAGGACAGAGACTAAAAGCAGGCAGTGAGCTTTGGCAAAAATATTGCAGTTGACATTACCTGACACAATGCGAAAAGGTGAGGAAATTATGGCGGTGGCTCAGCATTTAAAGTTGCCTGAGATACAGTTTGACTCATTGGAAATAGCAAAACTTCAGCTGCAAATTAAACAAATGGAACATGAGAAAGAATTAAAGCAGCTTGAATACAAAAGAGAGAGCGTGGAAAAAGAAAGAGAAAGAAAAAGAGAGAAAAAGGAAAAAGAGAGAGAAGAAAGGAAAACAGAAAGAATAGCCCGACCAGAACAAAAAGGAAGAGAAAGGGAGATACAGATCAGGGAAAAAGATAAAGAGAGAGAGTTTGAACTTCAGAAAATGGCCATGAAACATGACAGGCAGTTACAATTGGCAGGCGTAAAGGGAAACGTACAGTTGGTTGATCGTGATGAGGATAGTGAAAAAGAGCGTCAAGGTCGAAAGCTTGGTGCAAATCTATTTACATATGGTCCAGCATTGCCAATGTTTGAGGAGAAGGAGGTAGAAGCCTTTTTCGTTTCATTTGAGCAGGTAGCGAATGAAATGAAATAGTCACCGGACATTGAGTATTACTGATTCAAACAAATGTGTCAGGTAGGGCTAGTGAAGTGTTTGCACTACTGGAGGAGGTATCTGGGAAGTATGATGAGGTGAAAAAAGCCATCTTGGATGCATAGAATTAGTGCCTGAAGCCTACAGACAAAAGCCATAAGGAAATAATTTGGTCAAGCATACATGGAGTTTGAAAGGACCGAACAGAGTAATTTTGATAGGTGAATAAGGGCTTTGAATATAGACCAAACGTTTGAAGCACTCAGAGAAATTACACGTTTGGAGGAGTTTAAAAGTTCAATTCCTGATGTAGTGAGAACTCATGTGGAAGGGCAGAGGGTTAAACCTACGAGATTAGCAGCATAAATGGCAGATGATTATGAATTAGTTCATGAATCAAAGCTTGGTTTCCGACATCAGTTTCAGCCTGTGAGGGATAGAAACTGGGGACATGAGAAATACTTAAGTGATCCAGGCAAATGCGATCTGATGGGAGATAACAAGGAGAGGGTAGCTCAGATTAAAAACGAAATCGAGGAGGGCGGAAAAGAAATGAACAGTTTCAAATGTTTTTACTGTAATAAACTAGGCCATGTAAAGTCACAGTGTTGGTTCTTGAAGAAAAGCACTGAGAAGGCTGATGTGGTAAAACAGGATAAGACAACGGGGTTTGTTAAAGTGGGAAAGGAAAGCCCAAGTGAAGCGAAGGAGGTGTAAAAGATTGTACAGCCAGATCAAGAGGTGATTGACAAGAAGGTGTCATATTTCTTTAAAGAATTCCCTTGTGTGGGTATCTCAGTGTATCACGTGTATCAGGAGGAGCAGGTAAAGAAGTCACAATTTTATGAGATATGGGAGCTAGTCAATCTTTAATGGTAAGAGATGAGGAGTTATGTAGATTGGGAAGAATGTTGCCAGAAAAGGTGGTAATATGTGGATTTCAGGGTGAGAGGAGCAGTGTCCAATTATACAAGGTAAGGTTGGAATGTCCAGTGAAGAGTGGTGACGCGGTAGTAGCAGTAATGGAGAAACTATCTTGTGCAGGAATGCAGTTTATCTTGGGTAAAGACAGAGCTTGATCGCAGGTGGGAGTGATGCCTACTGTGGTTGATAAGGCAGTGGCAAACCATACAACTGAAGGACCAATATCCTGGAATTTTTCCGGATTATTTCGTAACAAGGTCGCTAAGTCACAGGTTAAGACAAGACGAGAAATCAAAGAGCGACGTTGAAGTTGAAGTGCAATTATCAGAAACGATTTTTGATTTGATAGTTGGAAAAGAACAGGTGGAGGATGAGGCGGATATTTTTACTTCAGGAAAATTGGCGGAGTTACAACAGAAAGATGTAGAAATAAAACGAATGTATCAGAATGCAATCTAGTACGGCCAGCCCACCTAACCTACGCATCTTTGGACTGTGGGAGGAAACCAGAGTACCCGGAGGCAATGCACGCAGACACGGGGAAAACGTGCAGACTCCTCACATACAGTGACCTAAGACGGGAATCGAACCTGCGACCCTGGAGCTGTAATGCACGATTGGGGGACGTTCACGCGAAGAATAGCTGCTGACTTGGATAGGTTCAGCCAAATGGTCTTCATCAGTGCATTATATTCCAAATTTGTGAATGCTAACGTTGACGGACCATCTCTCATCCTCACTCTCGCTCCCTTTTCCTCTCCTTCTCCCTGACATTCTCTCATTTTATCTTCCTGTTGATCCATCTACCATTTGTTCAAAAGATATTTTAGAGTGATTTTAACTCACCGGCAGTTGAGAAGGCGATCATCAGCGTGGCTGTGGTATATATTGAGCTGTGAAGATAAAATGAAACTGATTTTAATCTGACAGTCCCTTGTAACCACACCCTACCACCCCCCCCCCCCCCCCCCCCCACACACACACACACACACACACCCCACACACACACACACCTTCACTCCCATCCGTGAAGTCAATCACGTTATCCAGTGCAGTTCAAGGAACAGGAACTTCCACAAAACTTCAGAGTCCACACAATGAATAGAAGGGACATAGTCGATGGATTAAGTACTAATATGTGTGGCGCTTAAGAGTTGTTTCCAATTCTGAGGAACACACTCAAGGAATGGTATCACTGCCTCCGGGAGGGCACACAGCAGGGTTTGCCCTTATTAAAAACAAACACATGACGGACTTCTATTCAGGGAGTGGGGGATGGATGTTCTGGAGCATGGAAGAGGAATGATATCCTTCACAGTGGTGTTCACATTGTGGAGGTTCTTTGATGGAACGCAGCATTCAAACACAACGTTCTTTCACTCAACGTTTTAAACTTTTTTCATCAATTTAGAGTATCCATCAATTTTGTTTTCCAATTAAGGGACAATTTAGCATGGCCAATCCGCCTCACCTGCACATCTTTTTGCGTTGTGGGGGTGAAACCCACGCAGACACGGGGAGAATGTGCAATCTGCACATGGCCAGTGACCCAGGGCCCGGATTCGAATCCGGGTCCTCAGCGCCGCAGTCCCAGTGCCAACCACTGCGCCACCATTTTGCCCACACGAACAAATATGACAGAGAATGTCCAAGAGAGACTGGTTCTTCAACTACATCAAATGATCTTAACACAGATCGCACAGAACAAACTATCCCTTCCAAGGGGAAGGATTTGGAACAGACGGCCTAAGAAAGGAGATGCTAATTGAATGGCAAGCTGGAGTAAGGCAGTTGACAGAAATGTATAATAATTGCCAAAAGTAGAATCATAGAACCCTTACCATGCAGAAGGAGGCCATTTGGCCCATCGAGTCTGCACCAACCCTCTGAATCCGTCAGCCCCCCCACCATTTCACCGCAACCCAGTCACTCGATGCCACCTTTGCAGACTAAGGGGCTATTTAGCATGTCCAAACCACCTAACCAACACAGTTGTGGGAGGAAACAGGAGCACCCGGAGGCAAATAACTGGAAGCAAAGCAAGTTGAACTGTATGGAGATTATTTTGGCGATTTGGAACCTAATGCATAAAAAAAAACGAGGAATGAACTTTCTATAGAAACACTGAGTTGGAGGAATAACTTTCTGAACTAATTTTCAGAGTGTGATGTGGGTTCGTCAAATCTGGGGACGTCTTTGCAAGAACCGAAGGGAATACTTATCCTGTTACCCGTTCCTAATTAAATCATGGTGCCAGTTCGATGCAATGTGGAACACAATGGAATTGCTCTGAATCTGTGCCCGAAGACGACCACCCTCAGCCCTACGCACAGCCATTCACAAACACAACATATACACGCACACACACACATAGAACATAGAACATAGAACAGTACAGCACAGAACAGGCCCTTCGGCCCTCGATGTTGTGCCGAGCAATGATCACCCTACTCAAACCCACGTATCCACCCTATACCCGTAACCCAACGACCCCCCCCCCCACCTTACTTTTTAGGACACTATGAGCAATTTAGCATGGCCAATCCACCTAACCCGCACATCTTTGGACTGTGGGAGGAAACCGGAGCACCCGGAGGAAACCCACGCACACACGGGGAGGACGTGCAGACTCCGCACAGACAGTGACCCAGCCGGGAACCGAACCTGGGACCCTGGAGCTGTGAAGCATTTATGCTAACCACCATGCTACCGTGCTGCCCCACCATGCTACCGTGCTGCCCTGACAGTGTATATCCTGTGGCGGGACGGTCGGTTAACTGAACGGTTGATTTGCGATGCATAGGAATGCCAACCGCGTAAGTTGACTTCCCATAGATGCTGAGGTTACTATACCGTGAAGTGTGGTGGCCCTGATGTTAAATCGCCGCCAGTCAGCTCTCTCTCAAAGCAGAGAACTGGTTATGGCGACAGTGAGTTTTCATGTACATTGGCAGCACCGACTAGAAGCCATACCAGATATGTATCGTAGTTATCCTGTTACTTCATAGTTGTTTTCCAATATATTTCTATTGCTGTATTCTTACTTAGTAAGATATTTTATTTCACACACTTCCTTCGGTGCCAACCCTAAACTTTCATAAATTGTGATCATCTGCCCACGCCACCATGCTGCCACAAACTCCTGCAAACAATACTTCCTGATGTCACTGCTTCTCCTTGTGAATCGTCACAGCACATTTCACACTTAATCACATCAATTTGCACAAGCGCCAAATGTGTTGATTTCAGCAAACTACATTGCCCCCCCCCCACCCCCAGTCTACTATTGACCTACTCACTCTCTACCATACTGAGTTCTTTGTAATTATTCCCAGTCTTCAGTTTTCTACTGCTTATCTGTAATTTATATCTAGATTAAATGCGCCTAAAATCAATGTGCAACACATCTTCATTGTTTACGATGAGCCCTCTATCACTGATCGGACCATCAAAACCTATCTTTTATTTCATGACTTTCTGTGAACGGAATGGCTTAATTACTTGAATAAGATATGTCTCAGATATTCACGTGCAAACTGGGCTCCAAAACTAATTACAAACTTTCCCTTCCTCAGACATCTGTCTGTCTCATCTCTTTCTGCTGACGATACCTTTGTTCTCCTCGCTGCCTTTCCGCACAGTACACTCGACTGCCTCTGTTTCCCCTTCCTCTATGTATGTCCTATCACATCCTCCCTCTGCCCTCCATGGGTACGCCTCGCTCTCCCATATACCTCCAGGTACATCAGCCATTATTAGTCCCACCATGGCATCATGTTCTGTGCGCATCTCCCATCCTACTGCACACCCCCATACTCGCTTCTTCAGCACCAGCCTCTGGATCTTAACACTTCCCCTTTCGCTGCTCTCTCGCACCATCCTCCTCCAACTCTTTCCCATCCTACCTCCCAGGGGCTGGTTTAGCTCACTCGGCTAAATCGCTGGCTTTTAAAGCAGGCCAGCAGCATGGTTCGATTCCCGTACCAGCCTCCCCGGACAGGCGCCGGAATGTGGCGACTAGGGGCTTTTCACAGTAACTTCATTGAAGCCTACGCGGGACAATAAGTGATTTTCATTTCATTTCCTGTTCCACCACCATGCCCTTGTTTCCTTCCTGTATATCTTCCTGGTGTTCTCACTCCACATCCTGTCCAAACTGCTTTCCCCTTCTGCCCCTCACGCCAACTCGAACCGACAGTGGCCAAGAAAGCAAAGGGAGGACTTACATGGCCACGAGGCGGGTGATCCACGTCCCCAAGCGATCAAACAGAACCCCAATGGGGAAGGCCAGGATATTGGAGGCGAAAGAGGCAATAGTGAATACCAGAGTGAAACGTTGGTCCTGTGGATCACAACCTGCTACCAATGAAATTGGAAGAACAAAGGGGGAGATAATAAGGGAGTTAAAAAAATGCAGAAATCAAACACTAGGCACATTTCACTACTTCAGTAAATCCATGGTGTTTTACATCAGATTAAACACTTATCACGTATCGTTAGTGATGAGGAAGTACCTCCAGCCTCTCCTTCCTTCTCTGTCTCATCACTCAGTATCGTCCTGTCTGAACCCTCCCATGTTCTAATTTACCCAATCCTTTTCTCTTTCTCCCTCCCTCTATCTTCCCTTCTCATGGTTACTCTTTTTAAGACGTTCCGATGTATTAATCGTTGTTTCTGCCTCCTTCCGCCTTGTACAATTTCATCTCACTTCCTCGACGTCCTGTTGAAAATTCTCCCACTGCACGACATGTCTTCCTTTTTTCAGTCCCATTCAACTCGTTCTGCTTCTCCCTGTCCTCCTACTTTCTCGCCGTTTCTTTCTCTCCTTCTCTCGCTCCCACTTCTCTTGCCCCCTCTGCTGCTCTATTTTGTTGGGACATGTTACTTTTCATTTTCCTTTATTATCTTGCTCCTAATTAGTATCCAGATCTCTCTCAGTCGGTAACTTGTCTCAACTCATTGTTCACTCCCGTTTTTGTTCCTGCTCCATTACAGTCAAGATATTTTAAGTTGCTTCCTGGCTCAGTTTTCATATTCTCTGCTCTGGTATAATTTATTTCCCAAATGTTCACATTTAGCTCATTTAATCTTCAATCACTCTCTCAATGTCACAGCCACCCTTCCCTCGTTCAATTCCTCGCTCGCCTTTCTTCCTAGTCAATACTTTCACTCCATTTTTGTCTCATCCGTGTCTCTTTTCCAAGCTCTGTTCACTCCTTGCCCTCATTTGGTTTTCTTCACTGGATGAGTTATAAAGTGAGATTTGATAGGCAAGGATTGTTTTTTCTTAGATTAGATTCGGAGGGGCACAGGATTGAAACGATTAAAGTACTGAGTGGCATCGATAGAGTAGACAGGGATCAACATTTCCCCATCATGGGGAAAGGCGTTGAGCAATGTTTAGAACATAGAACATAGAACAGTACAGCACAGAACAGGCCCTTCGGCCCTCGATGTTGTGCCGAGCAATGATCACCCTACTCAAACCCACGTATCCACCCTATACCCGTAACCCAACAACCCCCCGGTGGTTCGGTGGTTGTTTTTTGACTGGCAGAGATGCAATGGGCAGAAGGGCTTTTTCTGTGCTTTAGACTTCAATGACTCAATAGATCCTTATTTTGTTTCTCATCCTGGCTCATTCTATCCCAATGTTTCTCTGTAAAACTCCTTTGTCTTTTTGCAGACAGGTGAATCCTTCCTGTTATCTCCCCATTCACTGTCTCGTTTTCAATCTCCATCCCAAACTTTCCGCCCACTTCTCCACGGCATTCCAATTGTTCCATTTCTGTCTCTATCCCAAACTCTCTTTTGGACCTTTACTGTCGTATCTCCCTATGCATATTTAACTTGACCTTCAACTATCTGTACCTCTCTTTCCTCCATCTTCATTTTCCCCTTCTCTTCACTGATTCCCCATCTCACAGCAACTCTCTATCATGAAATCGCTACAGTGGCCATCGAGTCTGAACAGAAACTGCGAAAGAACACCCAACACAGTCCCACTGCACCACCCTATTCCCGTAACCCGATCTAACCTTTGGACGCTGAGGGAAGGATAGTGTGGCAAATCCACTTTTAGACTGTGGACCAAAACCGGACACGGGGAGAACGGGAAATCTTTACACAGACAGTCAAACAAGACGGTAATGGAAGCCGGTCCCTCGCGCTGTGAGCAGCTGTTGTAATGACTGTGCCACCATGAACAGGTTATTGGTGAGCAAGGGCTTCTCCATAATCTATCACTTTACTTATGCTGTGGAGGTGGCCATTGGGGTGGTGACTGTCTGCAGCGCTGTGTGAAATGAGACCCATCTGGGCTCAACAGGCCGACATCAGGGGCTGGTTTAGCTCACAAGGCTAAATCGCTGGCTTTTAAAGCAGACCAAGCAGGCCAGCAGCACGGTTCGATTCCCGTGCCAGCCTCTCCGAACAGGCGCCGGAATGTGGCGACTGGGGGCTTTTCACAGTAACTTCATTGAAGTCTACTCGTGACAATAAGCGATTTTCATTTCATTTCACGCTCCGCAGCCTCACACTCTGAACGTCCTTATTCCATCCTTATCCCTCACTGCTCCTGTACTCCCACCACCAGCCATTCACATATCGAACCCGATATAAATATCTTACTATCCACCTCTTTTGCTGTTCAGATTTCTCACCCACGCTATCTTCGCCTGCCTCTTCCATCTCATTTTATCTGTTCAATTCTCTTAATCGCCCTCTTTGCATTGCCTTGATTTGTATTCACCCACTCACTTCCTCTCTCCCTCTCCCTCCCTCCCCTCGCTCTCTATCCCTCTCTCTTTGCTCCGTTCAATCATCATATTAACTCGCTTCCTTTTGGGCGGCATGGTGGCACAGTAGTTAGCACTGCTGCTTCACAGCTCTAGGCTCCCGGGTTCAGTTCCGGTCTCGGGTGACTGCCCGTGTGGAGTTTGCATTTTCTCGCTGTGTCTGCTTGGGTTTCCTCCGGGTGCTCCGGTTTCTTCCCACAATGTAAAGATGTGCAAGTTAGGTGGATTGGCCATGCTCAATTGCCCCTTAGTTTGTGTCAGGTTAGCTGGGATTACTGGGTTATGAGAATAGGGTGGAGGCCTGGGTTTAAGTCGGGCGCTTTTTCCAAGGACTGGTGTAGATTCGATGGGGGGAATGGCCTTAAATTCTATGATTTTGCCCCATTTTAATTTGCATCCGCTTCCCAATAACTGATGCCATTATTCATGCAGCAATCGTGCACCTTGTTTTCTTCTCTCTTTCTGCTCTCCACCTAATTGCTTCCTATCCTCTCTTCCTCTCTCAATGGCTTTGACTTTCTATCCTCCTCTCCCCCTACATTGTCTCCACACGAATAAACACTAACTTGTTACATTCCTCTCCCTGGAATCGCTGGAGTTGTGCAAGGGAAAACAGTTGTCAGAGAAATAATCTTCCTTCTTCAACACGACGACGAGTGAGGCCCATCCGAACACCACACCAGCGAAGCCCGCACATTCAAATAGCCCCGTGGCAAAGGACAAATACAACTTGAACTTGTTGAGATAAAATTGCATTCTTGTCGCCTTCTTGAAAACTGTATGTAACAACTTGCAGACTTCCTCTTCCTTTGGCTGAAATAAACAATAAATTCCGTTAGTACAGTATTTTTCACCATGAATTTATAAAGTGCCGTAATTATTATACAATAGAGACCCAACACCTAGTTCAACAACAGCCAGGTCCACAAATATTATTATACTAGCACGTAGTCTGCTTTCCTAAAATGTGACTGCAAGATAGAAATGAAATGAAGTGAAAATCGCTTATTGTCACGAGTAGGCTTCAATGAAGTTACTGTGAAAAGCCCCCAGTCGCCACATTCCGGCGCCTGTTCGGGGAGGCTGGTACGGGAATTGAACCGTGCTGCTGGCCGGCCTTGGTCTGCTTTCAAATCCAGCGATTTAACCCTGTGCTAAACCAGCCCCGATTGTGTCCGTATCAGCTCTGCACCATAATTGCAGCAGGGTGGCGCAGTGCTGCTTCACCGTGCCGAGGACCAGCTTCGATCACAGCCCCAGGTAACTGTCCGTCTGGATTGTTACGTTCTCTCCCTGTCTCAAACCCAAAAGATGTGCAGGATAGCTGGATTGGCCACGCTAAATTTCCCCTTAATCGGAAACAAATAATTGAGCATTCGGATTGCTTTTTTTTTTCAAAAAATGATCACCTGTACATCTTCCAGTAGAGGAAGAGGAATCGTACTGCTAACTTAACAGTTAGGCAAGTCTACGTTTAATTGCATTGCAAAGACAGCACTTCCAACAGTGCAACCTAATCTCAGTCTGACCATATAAAAATGCACAGTTCCTTCAATACTGACAATACAATCGTGCTGTTCAGACCCTCTGTTAATTCAGCACTACTTTTCTACTACTAGGCCGATAAAAATGCTGCGCTCCCTTAATTCTGATGTTCAGCCTTTCCCGCGCAGTCACTCTGCTGAACATGCATTCACTGACTCATAGAACATAGAACAGTACAGCACAGAACAGGCCCTTCGGCCCTCAATGTTGTGCCGAGCCATGATCACCCTACTCAAACCCACGTATCCACCCTATACCCGTAACCCAACAACCCCCCCTTAACCTTACTTTTATTAGGACACTACGGGCAATTTAGCATGGCCAATCCACCTAACCCGCACATCTTTGGACTGTGGGAGGAAACCGGAGCACCCGGAGGAAACCTACGCACACAGGGGGAGGACGTGCAGACTCCACACAGACAGTGACCCAGCCGGGAATCGAACCTGGGACCCTGGAGCTGTGAAGCATTTATGCTAACCACCATGCTACTCTGCTACCCTGACTCACCTGTGGACTCACACTGTTCAGCAACAAGGCAATACTTAAAAATTTTTTTTTAGAGTACCCAATTCATTTTTTCCAATTAAGGGGCAATTTAGCGTGGCCAATCCACCTACCCTGCACATCTTTGGATTGTGGGGGTGAAACTCACACAGACACAGGGAGAATGTGCAAACTCCACAGGGACAGTGACCCAGGATCGAACCTGGGACCTCGGCGCTGTGAGGCTGCAGGGCTAACCCACTGCGCCACAACAAGGCAATACTGACAGCAGGCAGGGCAGCATCATCTCAGCGCTGAACAACCAACTTTGTCGGCATTCGTTTTTCTGCAGGAAGTCAGATCGGACAGCTCTCTCTCAGTACAGGACTTCTCGAGTGTTCGCTCGTCGAGGAACTGCAACCTTATCTAACCGTCATGAGAATCATTCCACCGAACGGAACGTAGTTTTTCTGGTTTTCTCAGCTTCCCAAACCAATGCAGCCTTTGGAAGAGGGTAGGCCGCATGGCCATGGGCTGTGTAAGAAATTGGTTGAGATCTTTGACAGGGAAAACATGAGATGAAATAAGGGAAGGACTCGAGACAAAACGAAGACAGTCAAATAAATAGATAAAAATAGAAAATGAGACGGACTTGCATTCATGAAGAGACAATAATCAAACTTGGAGATCCAGAATTGCGGACAGTAGAATACGCATTTTATGACATGTCCTCTCTCCTGTAATGTAGATAGCGTCATGATGTTTGTGCAAATGAAGATCACACAAACAACAAAGCAGGAAAATCACCTAAACTAATTGATTTTTCCATTCTTGAGTGAAAAATGAACACTATGTCAGGACACGTGGTGAATATACCATAAGACATAGGAGTGGAAGTAAGGCCATTCGGCCCATCGAGTCCACTCTGCCATTCAATCATGGCTGATGGGCATTTCAACTCCACCTACCAGCATTCTCCCCGTAGCCCTTAATTCCTCGCGATATCAAGAATTTATCTATCTCTGCCTTGAAGCCATTTAGCGTCCCGGCCTCCACTGCACTCTGCGGCAATGAATTCCACAGGCCCACCACTCTCTGGCTGAAGAAATGTCTCCGCATTTCTGTTCTGAATTTACCCCCTCTAATTCTAAGGCTGTGCCCACGGGTCCTCGTCTCCTCGCCTAACCCTGTTTACTTTCAATGGCATACTTGGAATCTATCTTCACACTGAAAAGTTCAGCGAGTCTGGCGTTATTAATTAATTTATTATTCATTATGTTCTGTACGCAATCTGCAGGTCAAAGCCAGACTGAGCAGTCGGGGCAGCAGGGTAGCATGGTGGTTAGCATAAACGCTTCACAGCTCCAGGGTCCCAGGTTCGATTCCCGGCTGGGTAACTGTCTGTGTGGAGTCTGCACGTCCTCCCCCTGTGTGCGTGGGTTTCCTCCGGGTGCTCCGGTTTCCTCCCACAGTCCAAAGATGTGCGGGTTAGGTGGATTGGCCATGCTAAATTGCCCGTAGTGTCCAAATAAAAGTAAGGTTAAGGGGGGGTTGTTGGGTTAAGGGTATAGGGTGGATATGTGGGTTTGAGTAGGGTGATCATGGCTCGGCACAACATTGAGGGCCGAAGGGCCTGTTCTGTGCTGTACTGTTCTATGTTCCATAACTTGCTGAGCAGACCTCAGTTTGGGTTTCACAAGGGTAATCTGACTCCAAACATCATTATTTGTTTTCTCCAAAAAATAACAAGGGAGCTAAATCACAGTGGCGTTCCTTAACACCAAGTGACGTTAGTGCAACGTAACATCAATAGTCCAGGGCAAATCGGAAGACTTGGGTGTCGGAAAGTAAGTCTGCGACGTTTGTGGTGATATATTGCAAAGGTAAATGGACGTGGGTCCTGAGGCTATTCATCTCCCGAATATATGCAGAGGGGCAGGTAGCATTGAGGCAGCATGGGGGCTGCTGGAGGAGTTGGGCAGGCTAGGAGACAAGGCAAAGAAGTGGCAGATGGAATGCAATATGGAAAAGTGTGAGGTTGCGCACTATGGTAGGAGGAATGGAGGCAGAGATTATTTTCGAAATGGGAAAAGGCTTAGGAAATCCTTGAATCTATCATCAAGGAAGAAATTGCGAGGCATCTGGATAGAAATTGTCCCATTGGGCAGACGCAGGATGGGTTCGTAAAAGGCAGGTCGTGCCTAACTAATTTAGTGGAATGTTTTGAGGACATTACCAGTGCAGTAGATAACGGGGAGCCGATGGATGTGGTATATCTGGATTTCCAGAAAGCCTTTGACAAGGTGCCACACAAAAGGTTGCTGCATAAGATAAAGATGCATGGCATTAAGGGTAAAGTAGTAGCATGGATAGAGGATTGGTTAATTAATAGAAAGCAAAGAGTTGGGATAAATGGGTGTTTCTCTGGTTGGCAATCAGTAGCTAGTGGTGTCCCTCAGGGATCCGTGTTGGGCCCACAATTGTTCACAATTTACATTGATGATTTGGAGTTGGGGACCAAGGGCAATGTGTCCAAGTTTGCAGATGACACTAAGATGAGTGGTAAAGCGAAAAGTGCAGAGGATACTGGAAGTCTGCAGAGGGATTTGGATAGGTTAAGTGAATGGGCTCAGGTCTGGCAGATGGAATACAATGTTGACAAATGTGAGGTTATCCATTTTGGTAGGAATAACAGCAAACGGGATTATTATTTAAACGATAAAATATTAAAGCATGCCGCTGTTCAGAGAGACTTGGGTGTGCTAGTGCATGAGTCACAGAAGGTTGGTTTACAAGTGCAACAGGTGATTAAGAAGGCAAATGGAATTTTGTCCTTCATTGCTAGAGGGATGGAGTTTAAGACTAGGGAGGTTATGTTGCAATTGTATAAGGTGTTAGTGCGGCCACACCTGGAGTATTGTGTTCAGTTTTGGTCTCCTTACTTGAGAAAGGACGTACTGGCGCTGGAGGGTGTGCAGAGGAGATTCACTAGGTTAATCCCAGAGCTGAAGGGGTTGGATTATGAGGAGAGGTTGAGTAGACTGGGACTGTACTCGTTGGAATTTAGAAGGATGAGGGGGGATCTTATAGAAACATTTAAAATTATGAAGGGAATAGATAGGATAGATGCGGGCAGGTTGTTTCCACTGGCGGGTGACAGCAGAACTAGGGGGCATAGCCTCAAAATAAGGGGAAGTAGATTTAGAACTGAGTTTAGGAGGAACTTCTTCACCCAAAGGGTGGTGAATCTATGGAATTCCTTGCCCAGTGAAGCAGTTGAGGCTCCTTCATTACATGTTTTTAAGGTAAAGATAGATAGTTTTTTGAAGAATAAAGGGATTAAGGGTTATGGTGTTCGGGCCGGAAAGTGGAGCTGAGTCCACAAAAGATCAGCCATGATCTCATTGAATGGCGGAGCAGGCTCGAGGGGCCAGATGGCCTACTCCTGCTCCTAGTTCTTATGTTCTTATGAAATCAGAAGCACATGGAATTTAGCAGCCCGACTTCAAGATTCTCTTAAGGTTAACCTGCTGGTTCAGTCGGCAGTTAGGAAGGGAAATGTAATGTTAGCATTCATGTCCAGAGGGCTAGAATTCAAGACCATGGATGTACTTCAGAAGCTGAATAAGGCTCTGGTCAGATGTCATTTGGAGTATTGGGAGCAGTTTTGGAAACTGCATCTAAGGAAGGACGTGATGGCCTTGGAAAGGTTCCAGTGGAGGTTCAGAAGAATGATCTCTGGAATGAAGAGCTTGTCGTATGAAGTATGGTTGTGGACTCTGGGGCTGTACACGGAGTTTAGAAGGATGAGAGTGGATCTCATGGAACTTGTATTACACTACGAGACCTGGGTAGAGTGGGTGTGGACTGCACGTTTCCACTTGTAGGAAAAACTAGAACCAGAGGTCACAATCTCAGACAAAAGGGACGGTCCTTTGAAACAGAGATGAGGAGGAATTTCTTCAGCCAGAGGGTGGTGAATCTGTGGAACTTATTGCTGCAGAAAGCTGTGGAGGCCAAATCACTGAGTTTTGTTTGGACAGATATAGATAGGTTCTTGATCAATAAAGGGATCAGGGGTTACGGGGAGCAGGCAGAACAATGGGAATGATTGTATGGCGGAGCATAGGCGATGGGCCGAATGCCCTAATTCTGCTCCTATGTCTTACCGATTTCCCTGTGCATCTTTAGAGCGGTTCATCAGGCTGATTGGGCACAAATACTTCAATGTTTTCAATGACATCACTCATTATAATCTAAAGGAAGAAGCCAAGATGTTCACTCTTGATTAGAGTTCAGCGGGATTTCTTCATCAGAAAATGCAATCGTCCCTGGGGAAAGATGCAAGCAACACAGAGGTTTCTGCTTTCACGTACAGAAGCCCACTTCACTCGTCCACGGCCATGTGAAACAGGCTGGGTGTGGGCACAGCGGCAGAAGTTCGCGCAATGTACACGATGCAGTGAAGTGACGCACAAGTCGTGTTGTTCAGCAAATTCCAATGACAGGATTTTGAACGTTAGCACTATGATACTGTAGACATTCAAAAGGAAATTGGGAGATGGTCTGTGGCGAATGTAACTTGGCAATTCAATTCACACTGTATCATTGTAAGCGCAGTAGCGTTGTCCCACCACAAGGGGGAGTAGCTCTGGGAATGCTCAGGAGTTTGTACAGGGCTCCACCCTTGGCTCCGCCCACGAATCCTCCCCCTTGTGCTGCTGTATAAATACCCTTGTCCAGAGTCAGCCTGCAGTTCACAGAGAGTTCATCAACGGGTAATAGGCTGGCTCTGAAGTAAGTAGAATAAAACCACTATTCATATCGGAAAGCATGTGTCTGGTGAATTGATGGTTCCATCAATTTATTCTACTTAAGAACAGTCAAGATCGATCATGGAATCGGCCCTCAAGCCTGGACGCCTGGAACTCGACCCACAGGATGCAGAGGCAAAAGAAATCTTCTCCCACTGGCTGCGGTGTTTTAAGGCCTACCTGGCAGAAGCGAGCACAGCCGAAACGACAGAGGAACAGAAGTTAAGCCTACTGCACGCGAGGGTGAGTCACAGAATCTCCACGCAACTAAACTTGGCCGGTTCATATACTGCAGCGCTAGCGATACTCGATAAGATATATGTAAGGCCCATTAACTAAGTTTACGCACGCCATGTGTTCACGACTTGCCGCCAGCGGCCTACTGAATCACTCAACAATTTGTCATATGACTGTAATTACCAAGCGGTTACCGCGGCTGTCCACAGAGAACTTGCTGTACGCGATGTTTTTGTAGCGGGCCTCAGGTCTAACTGTGCGCCAACGACTGCTGGAAAAGGGGGCCCAAGACTTAGAAACAACTGTGGAAGCTGCTACCACGATGGAAGTCTCCTTCCGCAGCCTTAACTCTTTCCCCGCGGACCCCGCGACCCAATCATGGGCCCCCGACTAGCGACTCCCCCAGGCCTGTGCTACGCGGCCGCCCAGCCACCATGCTGCCCCAGCCAGCCACTATGCTGCCCCAGCCACTATGCTGCTCCAGCCAGCCACTATGCTGCCCCAGCCAGCCACTATGCTGCTCCAGCCAGCCACTATGCTGCCCCAGCCAGCCACTATGCTGCCCCAGCCACTATGCTGCTCCAGCCAGCCACCATGCTGCTCCAGCCAGCCACTATGCTGCTCCAGCCAGCCACTATGCTGCTCCAGCCAGCCACTATGCTGCCCCAGCCAGCCACTATGCTGCCCCAGCCAGCCACTATGCTGCTCCAGCCAGCCACTATGCTGCCCCAGCCAGCCACCATGCTGCCCCAGCCAGCCACTATGCTGCTCCAGCCAGCCACTATGCTGCCCCAGCCAGCCACTATGCTGCTCCAGCCACTATGCTGCTCCAGCCAGCCACTATGCTGCCCCAGCCAGCCACTATGCTGCTCCAGCCACTATGCTGCTCCAGCCAGCCACTATGCTGCCCCAGCCAGCCACTATGCTGCTCCAGCCAGCCACTATGCTGCCCCAGCCAGCCACTATGCTGCCCCAGCCAGCCACTATGCTGCCCCAGCCAGCCACTATGCTGCTCCAGCCAGCCACTATGCTGCTCCAGCCAGCCACTATGCTGCCCCAGCCAGCCACTATGCTGCTCCAGCCAGCCACTATGCTGCCCCAGCCAGCCACTATGCTGCCCCAGCCAGCCACTATGCTACCCCAGCCAGCCACTATGCTGCTCCAGCCACTATGCTGCCCCAGCCACTATGCTGCCCCAGCCAGCCACTATGCTGCTCCAGCCAGCCACTATGCTGCTCCAGCCTGCCATTTCTGCGGCCAGAACCAGCACCCGCGGCAGCACTGCCCGGCCCGCAACGCGACCTGCAGCAGCTGCGGGCGGAAAGGCCACTACGCAAGAGTGTGCCTCGCAAAAGGGGCCCCAGCTTCCAACTCCCCAGCGGCACAAAGTAATCGCTCCCCACACCCGCAGGCCCGCGGGGCCCGAAACGCTGCGGCCTATGCCCCAACTCCGCCCCCTCATGGAACAAATGATGGAGGGAATCGAAGGTGTTCGCGTCTACGTCGATGACATAATAATCTGGTCCACCACCCCGCAGGAGCACATCAATCGCCTCAAGCGCGTTTTCAAACGCATCCACGAACATGGCCTCCGCCTCAATGGAGCTAAATGCTCTTTCGGTCAGTCAGACATCAAATTCCTAGGGGGCCGCATATCTCATTTGGATGTGCGGCCGGATGAGGAGAAAATTGCTGCTATCACTGCCATGACAACGCCCGAGGACAAGAAAGCGGCCCTCCGGTTCTTGGGGATGGTAAACTTTTTAGGGAGGTTCATCCCTAACCTCTCACACCACGGTTCTCAGGAACCTGGTCAGGAAGACGACGGACTTCCAGTGGCTCCCTGCCCACGAGCGAGAATGGAGGGAACTAAAGGCCAAACTAACCACGGCCCCAGTTCTGGCCTTTGATCCGGCAAAGGAGACAAAAATATCTACGGATGCCAGTCAGTCTGGCATTGGAGCTGTGCTTTTGCAGCGTGATGAGGCCTCGTCATGGGCCCCCGTTGCGTATGCGTCGCGGGCGATGACCCCCACGGAGCAGCGCTACGCGCAGATAGAAAAGGAGTGCCTCGGCCTTCTGACCGGTGTTGTGAAGTTTCACGACTATGTCTATGGGCTTTCCCAATTCACTGTCGAGACCGACCATCGCCCGCTCCTCAATATAATACAGAAGGACGTGAACGACATGACGCCTCGCCTCCAGCGCATCCTGCTCAAGCTCCGGCGGTATGATTTCCAACTCGCGTATACCCCAGGCAAGGACCACATCGGTGTGGATGCCCTCTCCAGGTCGGTCAACACTCCATGTGACCCAGCGGGGTTCGTTTTCCAGGTTGACGCCCAGGTTGAGTTTGCAGCCTCCCATTTACCTGCATCGGATGAACACCTGATCCAAATTCACCGTGAAACGCCGGCTGATCCCCTGCTACAGCGTGTCATGCACCACATGACGGACGGGTGGCTCAAGGGCCAACGCCTGCAGTTTTATAACGTAGGAGACGATCTGGCAGTCGTTGATGGGGTTCTCCTGAAACTGGACCGCATCGTCATCCCGCATAGCATGCGCCAGCTTGTCCTGGAACAGTTACACGAGGGCCATCTGGGCGTAGAGAAGTGTCGCCGACGGGCCCGTGAGGCTGTGTACTGGCTCGGTATCAATGACGACATTGCCAACGCAGTACTCAACTGCCCCACCTGCCAGCGCTTTCAGCCGGCCCAACCACGAGAGACTCTGCAGCCTCAGGAGCTGGTCACATCACCTTGGACCAAGGTGGGCATCAACCTGTTCCACACATTGGGTAGAGAGTATGTCCTGATTGTCGACTACTTTCCAAACTACCCAGAGGTAATCAGATTGCACGACCTCACTTCATCCGCAGTCATTCGCAAAGAGACATTTGCTCGGCACGGCATCCCGCTCACAGTGATGTCGGACAATGGCCCCTGCTTCACCAGCCAGGAATGGGCCAGTTTCGCCCGGCGGTACAATTTTGCCCATGTGACATCCAGTCCCCTGTACCCTCAGTCCAATGGCAAAGCAGGAAAGGGGGTTCACATAGTCAAGAGGCTCCTCTGCAAGGCTGCCAATGCCGGGTCTGGCTTCTAGCTTGCCTTGTTGGCCTATCGCCCCGCCCCGCTGTCCACTGGCCTATCGCTCCGCCCCGCTCTCCACTGGTCTATCGCTCCGCCCCGCTCTCCACCGGCCTATCGCTCCGCCTCACTCTCCACTGGCCTATCGCTCCGCCCCGCTGTCCACTGGCCTATCGCTCCGCCCCGCTGTCCACTGGTCTATCGCTCCACCCCGCTCTCCACTGGCCTATCGCTCCGCCCCGCTCTCCACCGGCCTATCGCTCCGCCCCGCTCTCCACCGGCCTATCGCTCCGCCCCGCTCTCCACTGGTCTATCGTTCCGCCCCGCTCTCCACTGGTCTATCGCTCCGCCCCGCTCTCCACTGGCCTATCGTTCCGCCCCGCTCTCCACCGGCCTATCGCTCCGCCCCGCTCTCCACTGGCCTATCGCTCCGCCCTGCTCGCCACTGGCCTATCGCTCCGCCCCGCTCTCCACTGGCCTATCGCTCCGCCCCACTCTCCACTGGTCTATCGCTCCGCCCCGCTCTCCACTGGCCTATTGCTCCGCCCCGCTGTCCACTGGCCTATCGCTCCGCCCCGCTCTCCACCGGCCTATCGCTCCGCCCCGCTCTCCACCGGCCTATCCCTCCGCCCCGCTCTCCACCGGCCTATCGCTCCGCCCCACTCTCCACCGGCCTATCGCTCCGCCCCGCTCTCCACCGGCCTATCGCTCTCCACTGGTCTATCGCTCCGCCCCGCTCTCCACCGGCCTATCGCTCCGCCCCGCTCTCCACTGGTCTATCGCTCCGCCCCGCTCTCCACCGGCCTATCGCTCCGCCCCGCTCACCACTGGCCTATCACTCCGCCCCGCTCTCCACTGGCCTATCGCTCCGCCCCGCTCTCCACTGGTCTATCGCTCCGCCCCGCTCTCCACTGGCCTATCGCTCCGCCCCGCTCTCCACCGGCCTATCGCTCCGCCCCGCTGTCCACTGGCCTATCGCTCCGCCCCGCTCTCCACCGGCCTATCGCTCCGCCCCGCTCTCCACCGGCCTATCGCTCCGCCCCGCTCTCCACCGGCCTATCGCTCCGCCCCGCTCTCCACCGGCCTGTCGCTCCGCCCCGCTCTCCACCGGCCTATCGCTCCGCCCCGCTCTCCACCGGCCTATCGCTCCGCCCCGCTCTCCACCGGCCTATCGCTCCGCCCCGCTCTCCACCGGCCTATCCCTCCGCCCCGCTCTCCACCGGCCTATCGCTCCGCCCCACTCTCCACCGGCCTATCGCTCCGCCCCGCTCTCCACCGGCCTATCGCTCTCCACTGGTCTATCGCTCCGCCCCGCTCTCCACTGGCCTATCGCTCCGCCCCGCTCACCACTGGCCTATCACTCCGCCCCGCTCTCCACTGGCCTATCGCTCCGCCCCGCTCTCCACTGGTCTATCGCTCCGCCCCGCTCTCCACTGGCCTATCGCTCCGCCCCGCTCTCCACCGGCCTATCGCTCCGCCCCGCTGTCCACTGGCCTATCGCTCCGCCCCGCTCACCACTGGCCTATCACTCCGCCCCGCTCTCCACTGGCCTATCGCTCCGCCCCGCTCACCACTGGCCTATCACTCCGCCCCGCTCTCCACTGGCCTATCGCTCCGCCCCGCTCTCCACTGGCCTATCGCTCCGCCCCGCTCACCACTGGCCTATCACTCCGCCCCGCTCTCCACTGGCCTATCGCTCCGCCCCGCTCTCCACCGGCCTATCCCTCCGCCCCGCTCTCCACCGGCCTATCGCTCCGCCCCGCTCTCCACCGGCCTATCGCTCCACCCCGCTGTCCACCGGCCTGTCGCTCTGCCCCGCTCTCCACCGGCCTGTCGCTCCGCCCCGCTGTCCACCGGCCTATCGCTCCGCCCCGCTGTCCACCGGCCTGTCGCTCCGCCCCGCTCTCCACTGGCCTATCGCTCCGCCCCGCTCTCCACTGGTCTATCGCTCCGCCCCGCTCTCCACCGGCCTATCGCTCTCCACCGGCCTGTCGCTCCGCCCCACTCTCCACTGGCCTATCGCTCCGCCCCGCTCTCCACCGGCCTATCGCTCTCCACCGGCCTATCGCTCCGCCCCGCTCTCCACCGGCCTATCGCTCCGCCCCGCTCTCCACCGGCCTATCCCTCCGCCCCGCTCTCCACCGGCCTATCGCTCCGCCCCGCTCTCCACCGGCCTATCGCTCTCCACTGGTCTATCGCTCCGCCCCGCTCTCCACCGGCCTATCGCTCCGCCCCGCTCTCCACCGGCCTGTCGCTCCGCCCTGCTCTCCACCGGCCTATCGCTCCGCCCCGCTGTCCACTGGCCTATCGCTCCGCCCCGCTCTCCACCGGCCTATCGCTCCGCCCCGCTCTCCACCGGCCTATCCCTCCGCCCCGCTCTCCACCGGCCTGTCGCTCCGCCCCGCTCTCAACTGGCCTATCGCTCCGCCCCGCTCTCCACCGGCCTATCGCTCCGCCCCGCTGTCCACTGGCCTATCGCTCCGCCCCGCTCTCCACCGGCCTGTCGCTCCGCCCCGCTGTCCACTGGCCTATCGCTCCTCCCCGCTCTCCACCGGCCTATCGCTCCGCCCCGCTCTCCACCGGCCTGTCGCTCCGCCCCGCTCTCCACCGGCCTGTCGCTCCGCCCCGCTGTCCACTGGCCTATCGCTCCGCCCCGCTCTCCACTGGCCTATCGCTCCGGCCCGCTCTCCACCGGCCTATCGCTCCGCCCCGCTCTCCACCGGCCTATCGCTCTCCACCGGCCTGTCGCTCCGCCCCACTCTCCACCGGCCTATCGCTCCGCCCCGCTGTCCACTGGTCTATCGCTCCGCCCCGCTCTCCACCGGCCTATCGCTCCGCCCCGCTCTCCACTGGCCTATCGCTCCGCCCCGCTCTCCACCGGCCTATCGCTCCGCCCCGCTCTCCACTGGCCTATCGCTCCGCCCCGCTCTCCACTGGCCTATCGCTCCGCCCCGCTCTCCACCGGCCTATCGCTCCGCCCCGCTGTCCACTGGCCTATCGCTCCGCCCCGCTCTCCACCGGCCTATCGCTCCGCCCCGCTCTCCACCGGCCTATCGCTCCGCCCCGCTCTCCACCGGCCTATCGCTCCGCCCCGCTCTCCACCGGCCTGTCGCTCCGCCCCGCTCTCCACCGGCCTATCGCTCCGCCCCGCTCTCCACCGGCCTATCGCTCCGCCCCGCTCTCCACCGGCCTATCGCTCCGCCCCGCTCTCCACCGGCCTATCCCTCCGCCCCGCTCTCCACCGGCCTATCGCTCCGCCCCACTCTCCACCGGCCTATCGCTCCGCCCCGCTCTCCACCGGCCTATCGCTCTCCACCGGCCTATCGCTCCGCCCCACTGCCCACCGGCCTATCGCTCCGCCCCGCTGCCCACCGGCCTATCGCTCCGCCCCGCTCTCCACCGACCTATCGCTCCGCCCCGCTCTCCACCGGCCTATCGCTCCGCCCCGCTCTCCACTGGCCTATCGCTCCGCCCCGCTCTCCACCGGCCTATCGCTCCGCCCCACTGCCCACCGGCCTATCGCTCCGCCCCGCTGCCCACCGGCCTATCGCTCCGCCCCGCTGCCCACTGGCCTGTCGCTCCGCCCCGCTCTCCACTGGTCTATCGCTCCGCCCCGCTCTCCACTGGCCTATCGCTCCGCCCCGCTCTCCACTGGCCTATCACTCCGCCCCGCTGCCCACTGGCCTGTCGCTCCGCCCCGCTCTCCACTGGCCTATCGCTCCGCCCCGCTCTCCACCGGCCTATCGCTCCGCCCCACTGCCCACCGGCCTATCGCTCCGCCCCGCTCTCCACCGGCCTATCGCTCCGCCCCGCTGCCCACTGGCCTATCGCTCCGCCCCGCTGCCCACTGGCCTGTCGCTCCGCCCCGCTCTCCACTGGCCTGTCGCTCCGCCCCGCTCTCCACTGGTCTATCGCTCCGCCCCGCTCTCCACTGGTCTATCGCTCCGCCCCGCTCTCCACTGGCCTATCGCTCCGCCCCGCTCTCCACTGGTCTATCGCTCCGCCCCGCTGTCCACTGGCCTATCCCTCCGCCCCGCTCTCCACCGGCCTATCGCTCCGCCCCGCTGTCCACTGGCCTATCGCTCCGCCCCGCTCTCCACTGGTCTATCGCTCCGCCCCGCTGTCCACTGGCCTATCGCTCCGCCCCGCTGTCCACTGGCCTATCGCTCCGCCGCGCTGTCCACTGGCCTATCGCTCCGCCCCGCTGTCCACTGGCCTATCGCTCCGCCCCGCTGTCCACTGGCCTATCGCTCCGCCCCGCTGTCCACCGGCCTATCACTCCGCCCCGCTCTCCACCGGCCTATCGCTCCGCCCCGCTCTCCACTGGCCTATCGCTCCGCCCCGCTGTCCACTGGCCTATCGCTCCGCCCCGCTGTCCACTGGCCTATCGCTCCGCCCCGCTCTCCACCGGCCTATCGCTCCGCCCCGCTCTCCACTGGCCTATCGCTCCGCCCCGCTCTCCACCGGCCTATCGCTCCGCCCCGCTCTCCACCGGCCTATCGCTCCGCCCCGCTCTCCACCGCCTTTCGCTCCGCCCCGCTGTCCACTGGCCTATCGTTCCGCCCCGCTGTCCACTGGCCTATCGCTCCGCCCCGCTCTCCACTGGCCTATCGCTCCGCCCCGCTCTCCACCGGCCTATCGCTCCGCCCCGCTCTCCACAGGCCTATCGCTCCGCCCCGCTGTCCACTGGCCTATCGTTCCGCCCCGCTGTCCACTGGCCTATCGCTCCGCCCCGCTCTCCACTGGCCTATCGCTCCGCCCCGCTCTCCACTGGCCTATCTCTCCGCCCCGCTGTCCACTGGTCTATCGCTCCGCCCCGCTCTCCACTGGCCTATCGCTCCGCCCCGCTCTCCACTGGTCTATCGCTCCGCCCCGCTGTCCACTGGTCTATCGCTCCGCCCCGCTCAGTTGTTAATGAATCGCACCCTGAGAATGACGGTGCCGTCTATCCATGCACCAAATCTCGACCAGTTCTTCTCAAAATGCAGAAGTCTCGGGCGCAGCAAAAGACGACACATGATTGACGTGCTGCTGATCTCCCAACGACAATCTTCGCGTCCATCTCCCGGATGGTGGCTGGTCTGCTACAGCTGTTGTTCTTAGGCAGGTGGCCCCCCTGCTCGTTCCTGGTCCGGTTGCCAGATGGATCCATTCTGCGCCGCAATCGGCGTGCCCTTCGCTTTGTTCCACGATCGCCGCGGGATCCTCCGGATCGTTCCCCTGCTGACCCTGCCATGGACTGTGCAGAGCTTCCGATCACTCTGCCTCCTCCTGACTGTGCTGCAGCCCACCCAGCTCCTGACCTGGCGTCTCTCGACCCACCCTTGAGGCGGTCAACCAGAACTCGTCGCCCACCTGAGAGACTGAATTTATGAATTTTGCAAATTTATGGACTCTTTGAGTTGTTTCTCTGCCTTGTTTAATCGTTTTATCTTGGTTTGTATATAATGCTGTCCTTGTTCATTTTGTTGCACACTAGTTCTCTGCACCAGGCACCTTCCCTTGTATACAGCTTAGTTTTCCTGTACATAGTCCTGTAAATACGTCTTCCCACCATCCATATAGTTAGGAACATTGTCCACGCACTCACACTATTTATTGACACATACATACAGATTTTTTTTTAAGGGGGGGATGTCATAATATACACCAGTATATCATGGTGCAGACACACACAATGATGGACCAATCAACATGCACAAACACCGCAGCCAATCACCAGTTAGAGCACACTCACGCATCAGTTTTCCCGCTCATTCAGGATGCAGCCTTTCAGAAGCACAAGAGCTTATCGTTTACAGCACAGCTCCTCACCATGTGCTGAGTGATTAGACTGGTTAGGACAGGCACAGATCTTTAGTTAATCTAACATCGTGTAACCGACAGTAATAGTATGTTCAGCAGTTGATAGTTTAATAAAATAGTGTTGTACTATTTTAAGTGTTGGTGGCCTGTATATGTTTCACCGATCCAGAGCACCCAACACATCATCCCCTTCAGCTTATCTCTCTCTGCCTATCGGTCTCTCATTCTATCTCTTTCTATCTGTCTGTCTCTCTCTGTTTCGCTCTCTCTCTCTGTCTGTCTCTCTCTGTCTCTCTCTCTCTCTTTCTCTGTCACCCTCTCTCTCCCTCTCTCTGTCTTTCTCTGTTTCGCTCTCTCTCTCTGTCTGTCTCTCTCTGTCTGTCTCTCTCTTTCTCTGTCACCCTCTCTCTCTCTCTCTGTCTGTCTCTCTCTGTCTCTCTCTCTCTTTCTCTGTCACCCTCTCTCTCCCTCTCTGCCTCTCTCTGTTTCGCTCTCTCTCTCTGTCTAGGGTAGCATGATGGTTAGCATAAATGCTTCACAGCTCCAGGGTCCCAGGTTCGATTCCCGGCTGGGTCACTGTCTGTGTGGAGTCTGCACGTCCTCCCCCTGTGTGCGTGGGTTTCCTCCGGGTGCTCCGGTTTCCTCCCACAGTCCAAAGATGTGCGGGTTAGGTGGATTGGCCATGCTAAATTGCCCGTAGTGTCCTAATAAAAGTAAGGTTAAGGGGGGGGGGTTGTTGGGTTACGGGTATAGGGTGGATACGTGGGTTTGAGTAGGGTGATCATGGCTCGGCACAACATTGAGGGCCGAAGGGCCTGTTCTGTGCTGTACTGTTCTATGTTCTATGTCTGTCTCTCTCTGTCTCTCTCTCTCCCTCTCTCTGTCTCTCTCTCCCTCTCTCTGTCTCTCTCTGCCTCTGTCTTTCTGTCCAATCCCTGCCACCTGGAACTCTAAGTATCGAAAGTTATTCCCCGCCGATCACAATGGCAGCCCCCTCCCCCCCACCCACCGCAGTCCGCTCCCCCCACCCCTGACCAGCTTCGCGCGACATTCCGTCGTGAACGGTGATTCTCTGACCTGGCGCGGGCTCGGAGAATACCCCCCCCCCCCCCCCCCCCGGTCACTGAGCCTCGAAAGGGCCCCCTCCGTGCCTCGCACTGTGTCACCGTGCGCCTTTACCATTTCATTGTTCCTCTCCAAAGCCAAACAAATGGGAGCCAAGGCCTCTTCCATCGATTTGTGGAGGTTCCCTGACACAAACCGCCAGTGTTTGTCACATTCTGCTGCCAAGGTGCGAGGAAGCATCTCGGCCGTTAGTGGAGTGGCCGGAGTCACACAGGCTGCCTCCGCCATTTTCTCCACCGCCGAGCCCCGAGAGGGTCCGATTCAGTCGATGAACTTCTACTTTCAGCCTTTCTCCCCCTGGGTTTTCTGGGCATTTCACCTGTGTAGGTTCCTTATTCCATTAAACAAGTGGGTTTTTAAACAAAGATACCCCCTGAAACTTAGCGAAAGGAACTAAAAGAACAGAACCCGAGCGGGAGCCACCTCGTACACGTCTCAGAACCAGAGAATTCCTGCAGTGCAATGTTGTGTTGGCCTCTTTTATTATTATGAAGAACTCACCAAACACTTTGATCTGTCAAAAGCAAGATCCTTTTATTGTGTCTCATGCAGGATGGCAATCTGATACAGAGCACGTTATCATGCAGTCTTGCTGCTCCTCTGGATCTTGGCCTTGAGACCGCATGGTCTGTCTCTACTGCCACCTGCTGGTTGGAGTTCACATGCCACCCAACTGTGATGTGGCCCACAGGCATATCACAACATGCAGAAGGAGGCCATTCAGCCCATCGAGTCTCTACCAACCCTCTGAAAGAGCAATCTACCTCGGTCCACTCCCTGTGACTATCTCCATAATCCTACCTAACCTATACATCCCTGGACACTATTGGGTAATTTAGCACGGCCAATCCTCCTAACCCGCACATCTTTGGACTGTGGGAGGAAACCCACGCAGACACAGAGAGGACGTGCAGACTTCGCACAGACAGTGACCCAGTGTAGAAGCCAGGTATTTCTAATACACCTAATATAGGTAAAAGATAGCTGTTTAAGCAGAAATATTAAGCCCCAGTTTAAAAATGAAAGAAAACACATATTTTGCAAACTCATTGACATAGTTTTAAAGTAACACAGATGTCTGATAAGACAAACACTTTTCATTACATTTCTCCACGGACAAGGGCTGAATCCATGGCAACGAGGTGGCAGGAGTGAAGGTTCTACTGTTCTCACGCCGTTCGAGATTAGGGTGAATTACATCCCATAATTTATACAAGCTGAAACATTTTAGACTATGTTGCCTTGTTTTTAATAAATGGACAGTTAGAATAGAATAGAATAGAATAGAATAGAATAGAACAGTACAGCACAGAACAGGCCCTTCGGCCCTCGATGTTGTGCCGAGCAATGATCACCCTACTCAAACCCACGTATCCACCCTATACCCGTAACCCAACAACCCCCCCTTAACCTTACATTTTAGGACACTACGGGCAATTTAGCATGGCCAATCCACCTAACCCGCACATCTTTGGACTGTGGGAGGAAACCAGAGGACCCGGAGGAAACCCACGCAGACACGGGGAGAACGTGCAGACTCCGCACAGACAGTGACCCAGCCGGGAACCGAACCTGGGACCCTGGAGCTGTGAAGCATTTATGCTAACCACCATGCTACCGTGCTGCCCCGAACATCAAATCAAATATATATTTGATTCCAACATTCTCAAAACAACAAGTTTATGAAAGCAGCATAATTTACTTTACTAGATTGAAATAGACAGTTTGAATTATATTTTTGGAGTCATGTCCAGCATGGCATGACGAGATAGCATGAGGTCTCCATTGTTGCAGTAGTCAGGTCAGCATTAAACCAGTTTTTGCTGCCTTTGATAAAGCACAATATCGCATTCTTTAACATACACAAGTAGGCAGACAGGCAACAATTAGAAATAATGTTACATATTGAAGATGGACAGCTTGCCATCAAATAAAACGTTTTTCACAGCGGCGCGCGATTCTGTGACCCGGATGGGCCGAGTGGCCTGCCGTTCCCGACCTGTTGACGACGGCGGCAACCACACCTGGTCGCTGCCGTCGTGAACATTGGGTGCCAGGTAAGTGTGGGGCCTAGGGGGGGCGGATCGGAGATAGAGCACCACGACCGTGCTCGGGAGGGGACTGGCCCGTGATCGGTGCCCACCGATCGTCGGGCCGGCGTCTCAAGGGGACGCACTCTTTCCCCTCCGCCGACCCGCAAGATCAAGCCACCAAGTCTTGCGGGCCGGCTGAGGGGAAAGACGGCAACCGCGCATGCGCGGGTTTGAGCTGTCCAACCCGCGCATGCGCGGCTGACGTCATTGGGCGCCGCCGCAGTGTCATTCTTGGCGCACCGGGCCTTGAAGCCAGGGACAAGGCCCGGCCGCCGAGTTTCTCGGTACGGCCCGCATATCCCCCCCGGGTAGGGGAGAATAGGGGGCCGGGAGAGGCTTCCGAAGCCGTCGTGAACCTCTCCAGGTTTCACAACGGCGTCGGGCCTTGCGGAGAATTCCGCCCTAGGTTTTTAGGGTTTAATATTATGGTTTAGTTTTCGGATAGTATTTTTTACATAGAATTTACAGTGCAGAAGGAGGCCATTCAGCCCATCAAGTCTGCACCGGCTCCTGGAAAGAGCACCCTACCCAAGGTCAACACCTCCACCCTATCCCCATAACCCAGTAACCCCACCCAACACTAAGGGCAATTTTGGACACTAAGGGCAATTTATCATGGCCAATCCACCTAACCTGCACATCTTTGGACTGTGGGAGGAAACCGGAGCACCCGGAGGAAACTCACGCACACACGGGGAGGATGTGCAGACTCCACACAGACAGTGACCCAAGCCGGAATCGAACCTGGGACCCTGGAGCTGTGAAGCGATTGTGCTATCCACAATGCTACTGTGCTACAGTGGTAGGTTAGAAGCATGTGTACTTTGATCTGAACTATTCACTATCTCTCTGTATTCATATTTCATTTTCAGACTTTGACTTCAGACTTTGACTTTTAAAGGTTATGTTTCGAGCTGTTTGCCGAAGAAGATGAATCCTGTGATTATTTGAAAGCTTCAAATTGTCTACGAATTGCCTTTTAAATGACTTTCAAGTTGTAATCAATAGAAGACAAATAAAACAATTCTTATTTGCACCTGACAAGTTTTAACTTGAATTTCTACTGAGTTCCAGTAATCGCAAGTGCAGCTGGTAACCTTGAATTGATGGTTTCAAAATCTCTCAACTGACACAGTCGAAATCCTACACCCAGCCAGGAATCGAAATTGGAACCCTGGAGCTGTGAAGCAACTGTGCTAACCACTGTGCTATCGTGCTGCCCGACTGGGTTCTAACCCAGTAGATTGGTGCGGAGAACAGAAAGGCGACAGAATGATGTCAAAAGCCCCGACGGAAACTCCGGCTGGAAGGCCGGGAAAGGAATCTGGGGAGAAAAGATGTCGGAGGCGGCCACACCCATCACGGTAGAGACGCTGGCTGGGGAGATACCGCAGGAGTCTCGAGGTTTGGGCAATTTGAGCTACAAGGGAAGGAAATTAAAGACTTGTTCAAAGCCACCACGGAGGAGGCATTGGACCCAATATAGTAGCAGCTGGGCAAGACGGTGAAGGCTGTGAAGGAGCAAGGTGAGATGCTCAGGATCTCAGGATTGCTACCAGTGCCACGAGCTAGTCAGAGTAGGAATGTCAGGATAGATAGGATGAATGCGTGGCTCGAGAGATGGTGCAAGAGGGAGGGATTCAAATTCCTGGGGCATTGGGACCGGTTCTGGGGGAGGTGGGACCAGTACAAACCGGACGGTCTACACTTGGGCAGGACTGGAACCGATGTCCTAGGGGGGGTGTTTTCTAGAGCTGTTGGGGAGGGTTTAAACTAATGTGGCAGGGGGATGGGAACCAATGCTGGAGGTTGGAAGGTAGTAAAACAGGGACAGAAACAAAAGGAAGTAAGGGGAAAAGTGCAAGGCAGAGAAGACATAGTCAGAAATCCATAAGGGCGACAGTACAAGGTACAGTGACTGAGGGGAGCACAGTGAATAGGCCCAGTAATAACAAAAGGAATAAAACTGGAGATGTTAAGATTCAAAACAGAGGTAAAAAAAACCAACATAAGTGTACTTTACCTGAATGCTCGTAGTATTCGGAATAAAGTAAATGAGTTGGTGGCACAAATCACCGTAAATGACTATGATTTAGTGGCCATTACTGAAACATGGTTAAAGGATGGTCACGACTGGGAGTTAAATATCCGAGGGTATCAAACTATTCGGAAGGACAGAGTGGATGGTAAGGGAGGTGGTGTTGCTCTGTTATTTAAGGATGACATCCGGGCAATAGTAAGGGATGACATCGGTGCTATGGAGGATAAGGTTGAATCCATTTGGGTGGAAATCAGGAATAGTAAGGCGAAAAAGTCACTGATAGGAGTAGTCTATCGGCCACCAAATAGTAACGAGATGGTGGGGCAGGCAATAAACAAAGAAATAACTGATGCATGTAGAAATGGTACAGCAGTTATCATGGGGGATTTTAATCTACATGTCGATTGGTTTAACCAGGTCGGTCAAGGCAACCGTGAGGAGGAGTTTATAGAATGTATCCGCGATAGTTTCCTAGAACAGTATGTAATGGAACCTACGAGGGAACAAGCGGTCCTAGATCTTGTCCTGTGTAATGAGACAGGATTGATTCATGATCTCATAGTTAGGGATCCTCTCGGAAGGAGCGATCACAATATGGTGGAATTTAAAATACAGATGGAGGGTGAGAAAGTAAAATCAAATACTAGTGTTTTGTGTTGAAACAAAGGAGATTACAAGGGGATGAGAGAAGAACTAGCTAAGGTAGACTGGGAGCTAAGACTTTATGGTGGAACAGTTGAGGAACAGTGGAGAACCTTCCAAGCGATTTTTCACAGTGCTCAGCAAAGATTTATACCAACAAAAAGGAAGGACGGAAGAAAGAGGGAAAATCGACCGAGGATATCTAAGGAAATAAGGGAGAGTATCAAATTGAAGGAAAAAGCATATAAAGTGGCAAAGATTGCTGGGAGATTAGAGGACTGGGAAATCTTTAGGGGGCAACAGAAAGCTACTAAAAAAGCTATAAAGAAGAGTAAGATAGAGTATGAGAGTAAACTTGCTCAGAATATAAAAACAGACAGTAAATGTTTTTACAAATATATAAGACAAAAAAGAGTGGCTAAGGTAAATATTGGTCCTTTAGAGGATGAGAAGGGAGTTTTAATAATGGGAAATGAGGAAATGGCTGAGGAACTGAACAGGTTTTTTGGGTCGGTCTTCACAGTGGAAGACACAAATAACATGCCAGCGACTGATAGAAATGAGTCTATGACAGGTGAGGACCTTGAGAGGATTGTTATCACTAAGGAGGGAGTGATGGGCAAGCTAATGGGGCTAAAGGTAGACAAGTCTCCTGGCCCTGATGGAATGCATCCCAGAGTGCTAAAAGAGATGGCTAGGGAAATTGCAGATGCACTAGTGATAATTTACCGAAATTCACTAGACTCTGGGGTGGTCCCGGTGGATTGGAAATTAGCAAACGTGACGCCACTGTTTAAAAAAGGAGGTAGGCAGAAAGCAGGAAATTATAGGCCAGTGAGTTTAACTTCGGTAATAGGGAAGATGCTGGAATCTATCATCAAGGAAGAAATTGCGAGGCATCTGGATAGAAATTGTCCCATTGGGCAGACGCAGCATGGGTTCGTAAAAGGCAGGTCGTGCCTAACTAATTTAGTGGAATTTTTTGAGGACATTACCAGTGCAGTAGATAACGGGGAGCCGATGGATGTGGTATATCTGGATTTCCAGAAAGCCTTTGACAAGGTGCCACACAAAAGGTTGCTGCATAAGATAAAGATGCATGGCATTAAGGGTAAAGTAGTAGCATGGATAGAGGATTGGTTAATTAATAGAAAGCAAAGAGTTTGGATAAATGGGTGTTTCTCTGGTTGGCAATCAGTAGCTAGTGGTGTCCCTCAGGGATCCGTGTTGGGCCCACAATTGTTCACAATTTACATTGATGATTTGGAGTTGGGGACCAAGGGCAATGTGTCCAAGTTTGCAGATGACACTAAGATGAGTGGTAAAGCGAAAAGTGCAGAGGATACTGGAAGTCTGCAGAGGGATTTGGATAGGTTAAGTGAATGGGCTCGGGTCTGGCAGATGGAATACAATGTTGACAAATGTGAGGTTATCCATTTTGGTAGGAATAACAGCAAACGGGATTATTATTTAAACGATAAAATATTAAAGCATGCCGCTGTTCAGAGAGACTTGGGTGTGCTAGTGCATGAGTCACAGAAGGTTGGTTTACAAGTGCAACAGGTGATTAAGAAGGCAAATGGAATTTTGTCCTTCATTGCTAGAGGGATGGAGTTTAAGACTAGGGAGGTTATGTTGCAATTGTATAAGGTGTTAGTGCGGCCACACCTGGAGTATTGTGTTCAGTTTTGGTCTCCTTACTTGAGAAAGGACGTACTGGCGCTGGAGGGTGTGCAGAGGAGATTCACTAGGTTTATCCCAGAGCTGAAGGGGTTGGATTATGAGGAGAGGTTGAGTAGACTGGGACTGTACTCATTGGAATTTAGAAGGATGAGGGGGGATCTTATAGAAACATTTAAAATTATGAAGGGAATAGATAGGATAGATGCGGGCAGGTTGTTTCCACTGGCGGGTGACAGCAGAACTAGGGGGCATAGCCTCAAAATAAGGGGAAGTAGATTTAGAACTGAGTTTAGGAGGAACTTCTTCACCCAAAGGGTTGTGAATCTATGGAATTCCTTGCCCAGTGAAGCAGTTGAGGCTCCTTCATTACATGTTTTTAAGGTAAAGATAGATAGTTTTTTGAAGAATAAAGGGATTAAGGGTTATGGCGTTCGGGCCGGAAAGTGGAGCTGAGTCCACAAAAGATCAGCCATGATCTAATTGAATGGCGGAGCAGGCTCGAGGGGCCAGATGGCCTACTCCTGCTCCTAGTTCTTATGTTCTTATGCTGAAGGGCGTGGAGGAGGCCTTGTTGAGGCATGGGGCTCAGTTTGCCTCGTAGGAAGCTGAGATGCTGCTCATGGCGGACAGGAATAAGGCACCGAAGGCCCAAGTTGAAGTTCTGGAGAACAGGTCGAGACGCATGAACCTCAGAGTGGGTGGGCTTATCGGAGGGTGTGGAGGGCCCAAGACCAGCCGAGTACTTTTCAGAAATGTCCCCTCGATTGGTGGGAGGGGATGAAGTGTTCTCCGCTCCGGAATTGGACAGGGAGCATCGGGATTGGCGGCAGAAACCGCAGCCGAACGAGCCGCCGCGGGCGGTGATCGTCCGATTTCACAGTTACCGGGGAAGGAGCGGGTCCTAGACTGGGCCAAGAAGAGTCGGAACATCGATTGGGAGGCACACACGGTGCACATCAGCCAGGATATTGGTACCGGACTGGCGAAGCGGCGGGCGGCCTTCAATCAGGCGCGGGCGGTGCTGTACAATAACGGTGTGTGGATCGGGGTGGTGTATCCAGCGAGGCTGAGAGTCACGCTGCACTCGAAGGATCATTATTTTAACAAGCCGGAGCAGGCTGAGGCCTTCATCCAGGACAAAGGACAGGCACTGGTTTGGGGAGGGCTGGTGGGATTTATTGTGTGTGAAAGTTGGTTCAGTGTAGCTGTAAATATTGCAATATAGTCTGATATGTCTTTACTCTTCTTGCTCTTGGGTTTGCTGGGGGCATTTTGTCTGGAGGCCAGGGTCACGGGGGATGGTGGAGCAGGGAATTGATATGGTAATTGGAGGGAAAGAGAAGCATGATAAGGATGCTGGGATTTGGACAAGGGAGTAGGGAGGATGGGCTTGGGGGATGGGGTTTTTGGCCTTTGTTCTGGTCAGATTTGGACGGGACCATGAGAGGGTGGGGGGGAACCTTGCTGGTACTAAGTGACTGGCAGTGGTGTGGGGGGAGGGGCTGCGATTTGTTGGACCAGTCTGCTGAGGCTCGATCAGTCTAGAATGTTTTTTTTGGGAGGGACAGGGGGTTAGTTGAGGCAGGAAACAGTCTGCTAGCTTGGGGGGGGGAAGGCAGTAGGTTTGGAGGGGGGCAGGAGATGGGTAGAGAGCTAACTGTGATCAGGTGATTTTCTTTGTCTTACCCGTTGGGCGGGGCAGGCGGCCGTCTTAGGTGGGCCTGAGGCCGAGGAACTGGTGATGATGGTCTGATGCATCGAGATGGTAATGGCTGACTTGAGGGTGAAGTGGGGTTGAGAGGCCTCCAACAGGGTTAGTCACCTGGAATGTGCGAGGCCTGGGGGGGACTAGGAAAGACGGCAAGGGTTTTTGCACATTTAAAGAGTCTGGGAGCTGATGTGGTGTTTTTGCGAGTGACTCACATGTGGGTACGGGACCCCTGTGGGCTCCGGAAATCCTGGGCGAGCCAGGTGTTTCACTCGGGTTTTGATATTAGGGCCCGGGAGGTGGTGATCTTAATTAATAAGAAAGTTTGGTTCCGGGGAGAGGGTTATAGCTGATCGGGGTGGACGGTACGTGATGGTAGCAGGGGCATTAGCAGAGGTGTCGGTGGTTCTAGTGAATGTGAGCGCCCTGAATTGGGACGATGTGTCGTTTATGAAACGGCTGCTGGCTACAGGGCTGGATATGGATACCCACCAATTGATTTTAGGGGGGATCGAAACTGTATGTTGGCCCCGAAGGTGCATCGATCCCGGCCAAAATCCTTGGTCCTGGAAGGGATGGTGACGGTATTGTCTGCATTTATGGAGATGATGGGGGGTGAGGGGAAAGTCCGTGGGGGGGGGGGGGGGGGGGGGGGGGGGGGGGGGGGGGGGGGGTCAGATCTCCGGCAGTTTACCCACCCTGGGGAGAAGGAGTTCTCATTTTTCCCTTTGGTACACAAGGGGCTGGATTCTCCCGTCGCCGAAATCGCGTTCGGCGATCTGCCGGAGAATCAAAGTTCCCGACCGAATCGGGGGCTGCGCAGCTTTCTCGATGCTCCGCCCTAAAGCGGTGAATCGACGGCCTCAGGACATCGCCTGAGACCCACCCCCCAATGCTCCCCCCTCCCCCGACCGGCCGAGTTCCCGACGGTGTTGGCCGCATGTTGTCTCATCCGTCGGGAACTCAGCGTGGCCGCTGCGGACTCAGTCCAGCGGCACCACAGTCAGGGGGGGGGGGGGGCCGTTGGGTTTGGAGTTTCCCAAGGTGGGGGAGGAATTGTAGGCGGAACTGGAGGCACCAATGGGCTTGCAGGAGATTCATTGGAGGCGGGGAGTGGTCCGGGGCGCGCAGGTCTGCCAAAGTGGGGGCACTATTTTGGGGGCTGGGTCCGCGAGCAGCCTCCGCCATGTAGTACGGCGGGGCGGTTACCGGCCGCCGCCCTGCGTCAGCGCAGCCACAGACTCGCCAATTCTCTGGGCTGCATCGCCAGATAGAGCCGGGTGCTCTGTGCTGCCGGCATGCTGGCCCCCAGCCAAACGGAGGGTCGATGCCTGTTTGACGCCATTTTTTCTGCCGCTGCCACGTTGCCGTGGGGACATAACCTAAGAATCGGACAATCCAGCCCCAGGTGTATCCGGGGCCTGATTATTTGATGCTGAGTCGGACCCTTCTCGCTGGGGTGAAGAAGGCTGAGTACTCGGCGGTGGTTATTTCACATCAGGCCCCACATTGGGTGGACCTGGTGTTTGATGTCGGTCGGGAGGGTCGTAGGGGGTGGCGGTTAGACGCAGGGTGCTGTCGGACTTGGGGTTCTGTGTGAGGATTCCGAGGGCCGTACGGGAGTGTGTGGAACATAATGATAATGAGGAGGTCGCTCCCTCGAATTTGTGGGAGGGGCTGAAGGTGGTGATCAGGGGAGAGATCAGAGTGTTTTAGGCACATGTGGACGGGGAGGCGAGGGAGCAGCGACAGAAACAGGTGGATGAGATTCTAGAGATGGGTCGCAGGTGAGTGAGGGTCACGATCCCGGAATATTTGGAGCACAGGAAAAATCTGCAAATGCAGTTTGACTTGCTGTCCACGGACAGGGCTTTGCAGCAATTGAGGCGGGTGAATGGGACGGTGTATGAGTATGGGGAGAAGGCCAGCCCTCTCTTGGCTCACCAATTAACGTAGCAGGATGCGGCCAGGGAGATTGTTCAGGTTAGGGATTTGGAGGGGAGGCTGGACTCAGCCCCGGATAAGGTGAATGGAGAGTTTATTTTATGTGAGCCTGTATAGGTCAGAGCCTCCGCAGGACGAACGAGGGATGGCAGAGTTCCTGGGTGGGTTTGGAGTTTCCCAAGGTGGGGGAGGAATTGTGGGTGGAACTGGAGGCACCACTGGGCCTGGAACAGATTCAGATAGCGTTGAAACACATGCAGGCAGGGAAGGCACCGGGGCCGGATGGGTTTCCAATGGAATTTCATAGAAGCTTTTGGATCAGTTGGGTCCGCTGTTGCTGGGCAGGATTAGGGACACTTTGGCACGAGGCACCCTCTCAGAGACGTTGGAGCAGGGGTCTATCTCGTTGCTTCTGAAAAATGATTGGAGGGCAGCCCGGTGGCGCAGTGGGTTAGCCTTGCTGCCTCACGGCGCTGAGGTCCCAGGTTCGATCCCGGCTCTGGGTCACTGTCCATGTGGAGTTTGCACATTCTCCCTGTCTTTGCATGGGTTTCGCACCCACAATCCAAAAATGTGCAGGGAAGATGGATTGGCAATGCTAAATTGCCCCTTAATTGGAAAAAATGAATTGGGTACTCTAAATTTAGTATAAAAAAAGAAATGAAAAAGGATAAGGACCCCAGAGTGTGGCCGTTTTGCCAGATCTTCCTGTTAGCCTCGTACCCCGATGGAACCGAATAGACCCCAAGCTCCTGGTGTTGGCGCCCACGACCCAAACCCAGGTCCAAACCCAAACTTCTCCAACTCCACGAATAGGTGCCCCCACTCCACCCAGCCGAACACCTTCTCCGTGACCAATGATACAATTATCTCCGGTACCGGCCTGGCCGCAGGGGTCAGCGCCACATTCAACAACCGCCGCACATTAGATACATACAGAGAAAATAGAAGCAGGGGGAGGCCATTCAGCCCTTCAATCCTGCCTCGTCAATCATTGTGATCATGGCTGATCATCACGTTCAATACCCTGATCCGCCTCCCCCCCAAACCCCTAGATCCCTATCGCCCCAAGAGTGATATCGAATTCCTTCTTGAAATTACACAATGTTTTTGCCTCAAATACTTTCTGTGGTAGTGAATTCCACAGACTCACCTCTCTCTGGGTGAAGACATTTCCCCTCACCTCAGTTCCAAAAAGATTTTCCCCTTATCCTCAAACTATGACCCCTTGTTCTGGACTCCCCCAACATCGGGAAGATTATTTCTGAATCCACCCTGACTAATCCTGTTGGAATTTTCTGAGTTTCCATGCGATTCCCTCTCACTCTTTTAAACTCTAATGAATAAAATTCAAACCGATTCAGTCTCTCCTCATATGACAGTCCCGCCCTCCCAGGAATCAGCCTGGTAAACCTTTGCTGTCCTCCCTCCATAGCAACAATATCCTTCCTCAGATAAGGTCACCAAAACTGCCCACATTACTCCAGCTGTGACCTCACCAATGCCGATAAAATTGTGGTAAAATATCCCTATTCCTATTCTCAATTCCTCTCGCCATGAAGGCCAACATACCATTCGCCTTCTTTACTGCCGGCTGTACCTGCGCGCTTACTTTCAGCGACTGAAGCACGAGGACACCAAGGTCTCGCTGCGCTGGTTTAGCACACTGGGATAAATAGCTGGCTTTTAAAGCAGACCAAGGCAGGACAGGAGCATGGTTCAATTCCCGTACCAGCCTCCCCGAACTGGCATCGGAATGTGGCGACTCGGGGCTTTTCATTGTAACTTCATTTGAAGCCGACTCGTGACAATAAACAATTTTCATTTCAGTTCATTTCATATCCACCACCCTCAATTTACACCTAATTGTGTTTCCATCTCCATCTGACCTGCCCAAGCCTCCCTTCTGCCATTGAATCTCTCCTGCACTCCACCCTTTCAGAGATACCCATTTGTTCTTTTCTCCCTCGCCTCTCCCTGCCTCTGTACTTGCTTAAAACCTATTACATCCCAAACCTTTCCCAGTTCTGGTGAATGGTCATCAACCTGAAATGTTGACTGTCTACCCCCCCCCGCCCTCAGATGCTGCCTGATCTGCTGAGGATTTGCAGCATCTTGTTTTATTTCAGCTTTCAAACATTGTTTTGATATTCGTGTTAATTGGTAATTATTAATGACACTGGCTGGAACAAATTCACAAAAGTCATTTGCATTATAAAAGTGGGCAGAGAGATCTATAATAGAAATAGAGAGATAACAGGAGGTATGACCTTAAACAAAGATTGGAATTACAGCTGAGTTCCTGGCCCAATATCCCCTCAACCTGCTTCACCCAAAACTGATACTTGGCCATGACTCTAGAACATAGAACAGTACAGCACAGAACAGGCCCTTCGGCCCTCATTGTTGTTCCGAGCCATGATCACCCTACTCAAGCCCACGTATCCACCCTATACCCGTAACCCAACAACCCCCCCCCTTAACCTTACTTTAATTAGGACACTATGGGCAATTTAGCATGGCCAATCCACCTAACCCGCACATCTTTGGACTGTGGGAGGAAACCGGAGCACCCGGAGGAAACCCACGCACACAGGGGGAGGACGTACAGACTCCGCACAGACAGTGACCCAGCCGGGAATCGAACCTGGGACCCTGGAGCTGTGAAGCATTTATGCTAACCACCATACTACCCTGCTGCTCCTTTTTTTTTTCTTTTTTTTTGGAGAAAGAAAAACACTCTCTCGGGTGAAATCCCACAGGGAAAGCAATCAAACAATGAATATAAACACTTCTGCTTTTTCAAAGAAGTTAGACATTGCACTTGTTTGAATCTTGAAGATAACATATGGCAACATTTTAACACACTGTATATGCAAGAAAACACAAAATGATCAATTACCCCAAATGCTGGACTCCACCGGTCTGCAAAACAACCTGCTCGTTCTTTTTCAGTCAAAACAGTAGGAAAATTTCACACACCCATCGTACACTTTACTGACATCATTCAATGTGTTTAAACTGGAACTTCGATCTATTTTCTACAAAGCTGAATTACTCCCTAACTACTCAATTCAATTAGTTGAGAATATACCCAGAAGTTCTTTTAAAAATCTAACTCGATTCCAGTTCTTTGGTTCCCTGAGCAATCATGTCACAAATGCCAGCTGGAGTTCACACAACCCAAACATACAGACAATTCTGGAAATACAAACTCAGCAATGTCTGCATTTGCACTGTTAGAAAATACTCGGAATGGGAAGAAAATCGTCACGTCAGGCTTCAGAACTCGAGTCTCTGGAGCATTAGTCCAGACGTCTGGATTACTGTCTGGTGACAGTGGTCACGATGCAACTGTCCCCATTGGCCAATCATTGCTGTTAATGACCATCCCCTCCCCAACTCTAAATATTGCCATGGGATCTTTTACATTCACTTGACATTGGACAGGACCTCAGTCCAACACCTCGTCTGAAAGACAACACATCAGGCAGTGCAGCACCACATTCGAAGACAACTTCCGCCCCATCACACACCCCGTCTGATCTTCCCCGACCACCTCCGGAAGGAAAAACTCCAACCTTAAAGCCAATACCTTCGCGAATATATTGGCATCTACATTTAACAGGAAGATCGACCAATATGGCCACACTCTGTGGGGTCCTTACCCTTTTTCAGAAGCAACGAGATAGACCCCTGCTCCAACTTCTCTGAGAGGGTGCCTCGTGCCAAAGAATCCCTAAACATGCCCAGCAACAGCGGGCCCAACTGATCCAAAAGCTTCTATGAAATTCCATCGGAAACCCATCTGGTCCCGGGGCCTTCCCTGCCTGCATGTGTTTCAACGCTATCTGAATCTGCTCCAGGCCCAGTGGTGCCTCCAGTTCCACCCACAATTCCTCCCCCACCTTGGGAAACTCCAAACCCACCCAGGAACTCTGCCATCCCTCGTTCGTCCTGCGGAGACTCTGACCTATACAGGCTCACATAAAATAAACTCTCCATTCACCTTATCCGGGGCTGAGTCCAGCCTCCCCTCCAAATCCCTAACCTGGACAATCTCCCTGGCTGCATCCTGCTACGTTAATTGGTGAGCCAAGAGAGGGCTGGCCTTCTCCCCATACTCATACACCGTCCCATTCATCCGCCTCAATTGCTGCAAAGCCCTGTCCATGGACAGCAAGTCAAACTGCATTTGCAGATTTTTCCCGCGCTCAAACAAATTCGGGATCGTGACCCTCACTCACCTACGACCCATCCCTAGAATCTCATCCACCTGTTTCTGTCGCTGCTCCCTCGCCTCCCCATCCACATGTGCCTAAAACACTCTGATCTCTCCCCTGATCACCACATTCAGCCCCTTCCACAAACTCGAGGGAGCGACCTCCTCATTATCATTATGTTCCACATACTCCCATATGGCCCTCGGAATCCTCACACAGAACCCCAAGTCCAACATTCCCCTCACCCCCCATCTCCTCCATAAATGCAGACAATACCGTCACCATCTCTGCCGGGACCAAGGATTTTGGCCGGGATTGATGCACCTTCGGGTCCAACACACAGTTTAGATCCCCCCTAAAATCAATTGGTGGGTATCCATATCCGGCCCTGTAGCCAGCAGCCGTTTCATAAACGACACATCGTCCCAATTCAGGGCCCTCACATTCACTAGAGTCACTGACATCTCCTCTAATGCCCCTGCTACCATCACGTACCGTCCACCCTGATCAGCTATAACCCTCTCCCCCCGGAACCAGACTCTCTTATTAATTAAGATCACCACCTCCCGGGCCCGACTATCAAAGCCCGAGTGAAACACCTGGCTCGCCCAGGATTTCCGGAGCCTGGAGGGTTCCCGTACCCACATGTGAGTCACTCGTAAAAACACCACATCAGCTCCCAGACTCTTAAAATGTGCAAAACCCCTCACCCCATTTACAGGTTCCACCCACAGGCCTCGCACATTCCAGGTGGCTAACCCTGTTGGAGGCCTCTCAACCCCACTTCACCATCAAGTCAGCCATTACCATCTCGATGCATCAGACCATCATCACCAGTTCCTAGGCCTCAGGCCTACCTAAGGTGGCCACCTGCCCCTACCCAGCGGGTAAGACAAAGAAAATCACCTGATCACAGTTAGCTCCCTCCCCCTTCTCCCCCCCCCCCCCCCCCCCCCCCCCAAGCCAGCAGGCTGCCTCCTGCCTCAACTAACCCCTTGCCCCTCCCAAAAATAACATTCTAGACTGAGCGAGCCTCAGCAGACTGGTCCAGCAAATCGCAGCCCCTCCCCCCACACCACTGCCGGCCACTTAGTGCCAGCAAGGTTTCCCCCCACCCTCTCATGGTCCCTTCCTAGTCCGACCAGAACAAAGAACAACAACCCCATCCCCCAAGCCCATCCTCCCTACTCCCTTGTCCAAATCCCAGCATCCTTATCATGCTTCTCTTTCCCTCCAATGACCATATCAATTCCCCGCTCCACCATTCCACCTGACCCTGGCCTCCAGACAAAATGCCCCCAGCAAACCCAAGAGCAAGAAGAGTAAAGACATATCACACTATATTGTAATATTTACAGCTACCCTGAACCAACCTTCACACACAATAAATCCCACCAGCCCTCCCCAAACCAGTCCCTGTCCTTTGTCCTTGATGAAGGCCTCAGCCTGCTCCGGCTTGTTAAAATAGTGATCCTTCGAGTGCAGCGTGACTCTCAGCCTTGCTGGATACACCACCCCGATCCACACACCGTTATTGTACAGCACCGCCCGCGCCTGATTGAAGGCTGCCCGCCGCTTCGCCAGTCCGGTACCAATATCCTGGCTGATGTGCACCATGTGTGCCTTCCCAATCGATGTTCCGACTCTTCTTGGCCCACTCCAGGACCCGCTCCTTCCCCGGTAACTGTGAAATCGGACGATCACCGCCCGCGGCGGCTCGTTCGGCTGCGGTTTCTTCCGCCAATCCCGATGCTCCCTGTCCAATTCCGGAGCGGAGAACACTTCATCCCCTCCCACCAATCGAGGGGACATTTCTGAAAAGTACTCGGCCGGTCTTGGGCCCTCCACACCCTCCGATAAGCCCACCCACTCTGAGGTTAATGCGTCTCGACCTGTTCTCCAGAACTTCAACTTTGGCCTTCAGGCCCATATTCCTGTCCGCCATGAGCAGCATCTCAGCTTCCTACGAGGCAACCTGAGCCCCATGCCTCAACAAGGCCTCCTCCACGCCCTTCAGCATCTCACATTGCTCCTTCACAGCCTTGACCGTCTTGCCCAGCTGCTACTATATTGGGACCGGATGAGTTTCCGATGGAATTTTAAAAGAAGTTTTTGGATTAGTTGGGCCCGCTGTTGCTGGGCACGTTTAGGGACTCTTTGGCACGGGACATCCTCTGAGAGATGTTGGAGCAGGAGCCTATCTCGTTGCTTCTGAAAAAGGATACGGACCCCACAGAGTGTGGCCATATTGCCCGATCGTCCTTCTAAATGTGGATGCCAAGTTACTCGCCAAGGTATCGGCTTTAAGGTTGGAGTCTTTCCTTCTGGAAGTGGTAGGGGAAGATCAGACGGGGTGTGTGATGGGGCGGAAGTGATCTTCGAAATGGGGTGCTGCGCTGCCTGAGGTGTTGTCTTTCAGACGAGGTGTTGGACTGAGGTCCTGTCCACTGTCAAGTGAACGTAAAAGATCCCATGGCAATATTTAGAGTTGGGGAGGGGATGGTCTTTAATAGCAGCGACTGGCCAATGGGGACAGTTGCATAGTGACCACTGTTACCAGACAGTAATCCAGACGTCTGGACTAATGCTCCAGAGACTCGAGTTCAGTTTCCACCACAACAGCTTGGGGGGAGTTTAAATTCAATTAACTAATAAATTTGGAATAAAAAAACTAGCTCGATGTCTAGCAACACTCAATGTGTTGGATGAGAACAAGGTTGGTCTCAGCTGTGATGCCCTCCAGGTTGAATAACTTTCATTTGTGTGTAAAAATAACTGGTGCTTGGGGAAGGTCTTCTGCTCCAAGTGTGTCTGGACCCCAGCAAAAGTCAGGAAGCCTGAAGCCCGACGTGACGATTTTCTTCCCATTCCGAGTATTTTCTAACAGTGCAAATGTAGACATTGCTGAGTTTGTATTTCCAGAATTGTCTGTATTTTTGGGTTGTGTGAACTCCAGCTGGCATTTGTGACATGATTGCTCAGGGAACCAAAGAACTGGAATCGAGTTAGATTTTTAAAAGAACTTCTGGGTATATTCTCAACTAATTGAATTCAGTGGTTAGGGAGTCATTCAGACTTGTAGAAAATAGATCAAAGTTACAATGTGAACATATTGAATGATGTCAGTAAAGTGTACGATGGGTGTGTGAAATTTTCCTACTGTTTTGACTGAAAAAGAACGAGCAGGTTGTTTTGCAGACCGGTGGAGTCCAGCATTTGGGTAATTGATCATTTTGGGTTACCTTACGTTTACAGTGTGTTAAAATGTTGCCATATGTTATCTTCAAGATTCAAAAAAGTGGAATGTCTAACTTCTTTGAAAAAGCAGAAGTGTTTATATTCATTGTTTGATTGTTCTCCCTGTGGGATTTGACCCGAGAGAGTCATGGCCAAGTATCAGTTTTGGGTGAAGCAGGTTGAGAGGATATTGAGCCAGGAACTCAGCTGTAATTCCAGCCTTTGTTTAAGGTCATACATCCTGTTATCTCTCTATTTCTATTATAGATCTCTCTGCCCACTTTTATTTTTTTTTATAAATGTTTTTTACTGGTTTTTTGAACAATGTATAATGACCTTAATGTACACAGGATAAGAAACATATATATATAAATACACATATCTAGAAGAGAATGGCACACCCCAACATACCAAGGAGAAGGAAATGGTACATAGTAAAAAAAATACAATAATATATGAAATAGAATAACTGGTCGGGTATTGTACATCTGGCAAAATTATTTACACCACGTAAGTAGGCGACTGTTTGCGGGGGGCGGGGGACGGGGGGGGGGGGGGGAATTGGGGAGGCAAATATACATTTGGGTGCCGGGGAGATAATTTCAAGGGGGCGATACTTGGCTGTGTTTGGTGTTGTTGTCGCCTGCTTCTCCCGGACGGATCTCGCTGCCGTCTCGCGCTTGCCTCCGCTTCTGCTGCTCCTCCCGTCCTCCGTCTTTATTTTCCTCGTTCCCCGCTCCTGGAAATGTCATGCACGTTTTGGTATCCCGTGCCATCCTTCCGGCTCCCATTTCCCTGCCACCGTCTCCCCCCCCCCACCTCGCTGGTTCTTCTCTCTTGTTCCCCCCCCCCCCCACCTCGCTGGATCTCCTCTCTTGTTCCCCCCCCCCCCAAGGGTTCCCTTTCTTTCCTCATGTTTAGCTGTCCCCCGCCCCCCTCCCTCCCTCCCTCCCTCCCTCCCAGTCTATCACTCCTTTTCATGCCTTGGCTACTTTCCCCTGATTCTTGGCTACCTGGCTATTCTTCCTGTTGTTCGTTGGCCACAAACAGGTCCTGGAACAGTCGCATGAATGGCTCCCACGTTCTGTGGGAGCCGTCGTCTGACCTTCGGATGGCGAATTTGATTTCCTCCACTTGGAGAGATTCCGAGAGGTCGGACAGCCAGTCTGCAGCTCTGGGCGGTGCTGCTGACCGCCAGCCAAACAGGATTCTACGGCGGGCGATCAGGGAGGCAAAGGCAAGGGCGTCCGCCCTCCTCCCCAGGAATAGATTTGGCTGGTCCAAGACCCCGAAGACCGTCACTTTCGGGCATGGCTCCACCTTCACCCCCACCACTTTGGACATAGCCTCAAAGAAGGCTGTCCAGTATACCACAAGTCTGGGGCAAGACCAGAACATGTGGGTGTGGTTGGCCGGGCCTACCTGGCATGTAACCCTAATCCTCCACCTCCGGGAAGAACCTACTCACACGGGTTCTTGTTAAGTGGGCTCTATGTACCACTTTTAGCTGCGTCAGGCTGAGCCTTGCGCACGTGGCGGTGGAGTTGACCCTATGCAGTGCTTCGCTCCAGAGTCCCCACCCTATCTCAATCGCCAGGTCCTCCTCCCATTTCTTTCTTGTTGCGTCCAGAACGGTGTCGGCCCTTTCTATCAGTCGGTCATACATGTCACTACATTTTCCCTTGTCTAGTACGCTTGCGTCCAGTAGGTCTTCCAGTAGTGTCTGTCGTGGCGGTTGTGTATACGTCCTTGTCTCCTTTCATAGGAAGTTTTTGAGCTGCAGATACCTTAGCTCGTTCCCCCTGGCTAGCCAAAATTTCTCTGTCAGTTCGTCCAGTGTTGCGATCCTGCCGTCCGTGTATAGGTCCCTGACTGTCAGTGTCCCTCCGTCCTGCCCCCACCTTTTGAAGGTGGCGTCAGTCAGTGCTGGTGTGAACCTATGGTTGTTGCAGGTGGGAGCTTTGTCCGACATTTTGGTCAGGCCAAATTGCTGCCGCAGTTGGTTCCAGGATTGGAGGGTGTCTATCACCACCGGGCTGCTGGAGTGTTTTTTGGGTGGGGATGGGAGTGCTGCCGTGGCGAGGGCCCGGAGGGAGGTCCCCATGCAGGAGGCCTCCTCTGCGCGCACCCACTCGGCCTCTAGCTCCTTGATCCATCCCCTTACTCACTCGGCTGTTGCCACCCAGTGGTAGAATTGTAGATTCGGGAGGGCTAGCCCACCCCCCCCGGATTTTGTTTTTTGTGGGACCTTCTTTGGGATCCTAGCATTTTTACCCCCCCCCCCCATACGAACGCCATGATTAGTGTGTCCAGCGCTTTGAAAAAGGCCTTGGGGATGTAGGTCGGAATGGATCTAAACAGGAAGAGGAACCTGGGCAGTACGTTCATTTTGATCGTCTGGACTCTCCCCGCGAGGGAGAGCGGGAGTGTGTTCCATCTTTGCAGGTCCTTTTTTACTTCCTCCGTCAGGCTGGTGAGGTTCCATTTGTGGATCCCTTTCCAGTCATGGGCTATTTGGATCCCAGGTAGCGGAATTTGTGTTGGGCTTGTTGAAACGGCAGCCCCTTTAGTGCTGCTGCCCCCCCCCCCCCCCCTTGACGGTGTACTGGGAAGATCTCGCTTTTGCTCATGTTGAGTTTGTAGCCCGAGAAGGCTTCAAACTCTTTCAGGAGCGCAATGATTCCGTCCATGCTGCTCTGTGGGTCCGAAATGTAGAGGGGCAGGTCATCTGCATAGAGTGAGACTCTGTGCTCTCTGCCTCCCCTTCGGATCCCCCTCCAGCATTTTGCTGCTCTGAGCGCGATTGCTAGTGATTTGATCGCTGGGGGCGAACAGCAGCGGGGACAGTGGGCATCCTTGTCTGGTTCCCCTGTTCAGTTGGAAGTATTGGGAGTTGGTATTGTTGGTCCGTATGGTCGCCATGGGAACGCTGTATAGGAGCTTTACCCAGGAGGTGAACCCTGTTCCAAGCCCGAACCGCTCCAGTACCTCTATGAGGTATTTCCATTCGACTCTGTTGAAGGCCTTTTCTGCGTCTAGGGAGAAGATCACCTCTTGTGTTCTCTCTCCCCGGAGGGGGTCATTATTGCACACTTTTATAATGCAAACAACTTTTGTGAATTTTTCCTGCTCCAATCACACCCTCCAGCCAGTGTCATTAATAATTACCAATTAACACGAATATCAAAACAATGTTTGAAAGCTAAAATAAAACAAGATGCTATGTCCCCTTGTGCTAGACTTCACCATCCAAGGAAAATGGCTCTCACTGTCCACCCTATCTAATCCTCTGATCATCTTGTATGCCTCAATTAAGTCACCTCTTGTGATACCCTCAATTACAACTCGAGAGAGAAGATTGGTAATACAAAGGCTTTAATTAGCAGAGAACCAGACAGCTATCGAGAAGTATGCTCACTGCACACTGACCACTGAATATTACCTTATATATGGCACCCTGGGGGGGGGGGGGGTGGAGCCGGAGGCGGAGTCCCCCAGGGTTCCAAACCTGGTCTTAAAGGGATAATATATTAAAGGTGCAGTAATCATTCATCACACCTCTTAACCTTCTACTCTCTGACGAAAATAGCCTCACGTCCCTCTGCCTTCCCTCATAAGATCTTCCCTCCATACCAGGCAACATCCTGGTAAATCTCCTCTGTACCCTTTCCAATGCTTCCACATCCTTCCTATAATGCGGTGACCAGAACTGCACCCAATGTGGGGCCTGATGTGAAATAACCACCGCCGAGTACTCAGCCTTCTTCACCCCAGCGAGAAGGGTCCGACTCAGCATCAAATAATCAGGCCCTGGATACACCTGGGGCTGGATTCTCAGATTCTGAGGCTATGTCCCCACGGCAACGTGGCAACGGCAGAAAAAATGGCGTCAAACAGGCATCGATCCTCCGTTTGGCTGGGGGCCAGCATGCCGGCAGCACAGAGCACCCGGCTCTATCTGGCGATGCAGCCCAGAGAATTGGCGGGTCTGTGGCTGCGCTGATGCAGGGCGGCGGCCTGTAACCACCCCGCCGTACTACATGGCGGAGGCCGCTCGCGGACCCGGCCCCCAAAATGATGATGCCCCTTTGGCCGGCTAGCGCGCCCCGGACCACTCCCCCCCCCCACCCCCCGCAATGAAGTCCCCCCCTGCCCGCGGACCGGCCCTCTCCTGACTGAGGTGCCGCTGGACTGAGTCCGCAGCCGCCACGCTGAGTTCCCGACGGATGAGACAACATGCGACCAACACCGTCGGGAACTCGGCCGGTCCGGGGGGGGGGGGGGGGGGAGCATCGGGGGGTGGGCCTCAGGCAATGTCCTGAGTCCGTCGATTCACCGTTTTAGGGCGGAGCATCGCGAAAGCTGCGCAGCCCCCGATTCGGTCGGGAACTTTGATTCTCCGTCCGATCGCCGTACGTGATTTCGCCGTCGGGAGAATCCAGCCCCTTGTGTACCAAAGATTGCCGGGACCAAGGATTTCGGCCGGGTTCGGTGCACCTTCGGGGCCAACACACAGTTTAGATCCCCCCCTAAAATCAATTGGTGGGTATCCATATCCGGCACTGTAGCCAGCAGCCGTTTCATAAACGATACATCGTCCCAATTCAGGGCCCTCACATTCACTAGAACCACCGACATCTCCTCTAATGCCCCTGCTACCATCACGTACCCCCCACCCCGATCAGCTATAACCCTCTCCCCCCCGGAACCAAACTCTCTTATTAATTAAGATCACCACCTCCCGGGTCCAACTATCAAAGCCCGAGTGAAACACCTGGCTCGCTCAGGATTTCCGAAGCCTGGAGGGGTCCCGTACCCACATGTGAGTCTCTTGTAAAAACACCACATCGTCTCTCAGACTCTTTAAATGTGCAATAACCCCTCACCCCATTTACAGGTTCCCCCCAGGCCTCGCACATTCCAGGTGACTAACCCTGTTGGAGGCCTCTCAACCCCACTTCACCCTCAAGTCAGCCATTACCACCGCGATGCATCAGACCATCATCATCGGTTCCAAGGCCTCAGGCCCACCTAAGATGGCCACCTGTCCTACCCAATGGGTGAGACAAAGAAAATCACCTGATCCCGGTTAGCTCCCTACCCATCACCTCCCCCCTCCATACCTACCCTCCCCCCCCCCCCCCCCCCCCCACCCAAGCCAGCAGGCTGCCTCCTGCCTCAACTAACCCCTTGCCCCTCCCAATAATAACATTCTAGACTGATCGAGCCTCAGCAGACTGGTCCAACAATTCGCAGCTGTGGATAAATTTATCTATTTAATAGATTGATCACTACTGTAGATAAACATAGCAGCTCATCATTTAGAAAAAACAGAAAAAAAAATTTAAAAAAATAATAAAAGTAAAAAACAACAAGAAAAAACAAATTTTCTTTTTTGCCTTTTTGGCCTCTTTAAATTCCGCAGTTAGCTTCACAGAGGCTGGCACGGAGGGAAAGAGTGCCCCCACGGCACAGGCCTGCCCGCAGATCGGTGGGCCCCGATCGCCGGCCAAGCCACCGTGGGCGGCCCCCCAGGGCACGATCCCCCTGCGCCCCCCTGACGACTCTGCAGGCCGCCCTCAGGGCTAGGTCCTGCCGGTACGGACCTGGTCTAACCCAAATTACGTAGTTAGACCCTATAAAAGGTCTAAACTAGCCAGCATTAATCCAGAATGCCGCCTCGTGTTAAACAACTTTAAGTCCAAACCTCCGGTGACTTCTCCCACTTGCTTTACAAGTCAATCCATTCATTTATGTTTCAAACATTCTCATTCACGTTTCTGTCCCCCTCCCTCTCTCGCTCCTTCCCTCTTCAAATTGATCCTTCTTGGGGCGCTGAGGGTCTTGAATTGAGGCCTAGTCAGACAGGCTGCATTAAACCTCAGGAGACAATGATACACAGGCCACAATACACAGCTCCCGGTAAGTCCCAGCCGGGTCTTAACAGGTCGGGGCTGAACTGGCCGACCTTATATACAACATAGATTGAGTTTCCCCCGCCCGCTTAACGAGTCTGATGATCACGCTGCAGCTCGAGGGCGGGGGTGGGGAGGGGAAGGGGGGAGGCTAGTAGGGGGTGGTGGGGGGGGGAGGTGAGTCTACCCGACCCCACCATCTCCCCAGACATCTTCGTAGAAAATGGGAGTTGGGCCTTCCACCCCCTCTGACATCCCCACAAAATTCGGGTATTTTGTCTCCTGGAACGATTCTCCAAATCCTTCACTTTGTCCTTCAGCGCTTTATTCACATCAGCCGTCAGAGCCGCTTCCGCTTCCAGAGAGGAGATCTGGGGCGAGATTCCCCGACCCCCCCGCCGGGTCGGAGAATCGGCGGGGGGCGGCGTGAATCCCGCCCCGCGGCTCCGACGGCGGCTGCCGAATTCTCCAGCGTTGGTTTTTTGGCGGGGGGGGGGCCGGGATCGCGCCAGTCGGGGGCCGTTGGCAGTGGTTCCCCCCCCCCCCCGGCGATTCTCCGGTTCCCGATGGGCCGAGCGGCTGCCCGTGTCTGGCCAGTCCCGCTGGCGTGGATTAGACCAGGTCCGTAACGGCGGGACCTGGCTCTGAGGGCGGCCTGCGGAATCGTCGGGGGGGGGGGGGGGGGGGGGGGGGGGCGGGGGATCCGGCCCTGGGGGCCCCCACGGTGGCCTGGCCCGCGATCGGGGCCCACCGATCTGCGGGCAGGCCTGTGCCATGGGGGCAGTCTTTCCCTCCGTGCCAGCCTCTGTGAAGCTCCACCATGGCCGGCGGGGAGAAGAAACCCCCTGCGAATGCGCAGGAAACACGGCAGCGGTTCTGGGAACACGCTGGCGCTCCTGCGCATGCGCCAACTCGCGCCGGCCGGCGGAGGCCCTTCGGCGCTGGCACCTCCCGGGCGGCCCGACGCTGGAGTGGTTCACGCCACTCTTTGGCGCCGGTACGGCCCGTCCGCCGGATACCGGAGAATCCCGGCCCTGGTCGCTGAGCCTCGAAAGGGCCCCCTCCGTCCATCGCACTGTGTCACCGTGCGCCTTTACCGTTTTGTTGGTCCTCTCCAACGCCAAACAAATGGGAGCCAAGGCCTCTTCCATCGATTTGTGGAGGTTCCCTGACACAAACCGCCAGTGTTTGTCACATTCTGCTGCCAAGGTGCGAGGAAGCATCTCGGCCGTTAGTGGAGTGGCCGGAGTCACAGAGGCTGCCTCCGCCATTTTCTCCACCGCCGAGCCCCGAGAGGGTCCGATTCAGTCGCTGAACTTCTACTTTCAGCCTTTCTCCTCCTGAGTTTTCTGGGCATTTCATCTGTGTAGGTTCCTTATTCCATTAAACAAGAGGGTTTTTGAACAAAGATACCCCCTGAAACTAAGCTGAAAAATATAAATGGAGAGGAACCATGCAGGAGCCGCCTTGTGCCTGCCTCAGAACCACAGAATTCCTCAGTGCAGAAGGGGGCCATTCAGCCCATCGAGTTTGCACCAATGCTCTGAAAGGCCACTCTACTTAGGCCCATTCCCTGTGCCTATCCCTATAACCCCATCACCTCGCCTAACCTGTACATCCCTGGAGGAAACTGGACCACCCGGAGGTAACCCACGCAGACACGGGGAGAAAGTGCAAACGCCACACAGTCACCCAAGTCTGGAATTGAACGCTCGGCCCTGGCGCTGTGAGGCAGCAGTGCTAATCACTGAGCCACCGTGTGTGGTGATATGCATCACTGTAACTAAACAAGGGGTTAATGTAAATACACGTTGTCATAATATCCACTCATGTATGTAATGGAGCGCAGACAGGCAGTGATTGATACACAGGATGACCAGTAAGCACACAGAACACAGCAGCCAATCACCAGACAGGACACGTCCACTATAAAGCCAGAGGGCACTAGGTTTCCCGCTCTCTCTGGACCCAGCCACTGAGACAGTCAGAGTCCGTGAGCATAGCCAGTCCAAACACCATGATGTGGTATCTAGTAAGTCTGGTCAGGCTAGTACTAGGTCTCCAGTCAATTCAGTGTAGTGTCAACCCACAGCTGAGCCTGTATATTAGTTATGCCGTTGAATAAAATCATGTTGGATCTTCTCCAGTGTTAGAGGTCTGTCTCTCGCTAAACTGCATCAAGTGCAGTCCACGTCGACCCAACCTGCCTAACACATCATGGTTCAACGGAGTGATACTGAGATTTGACGGACCTACCGTGAGTGAATCAGTGTTGGCCAGCAAGCTGCCACCCGGAGAGATGGAAAACGTCCAGCCTCCTCCGCAGCTCCGCATCTCCGGCAACCTCGGCGCCAATTGGAAGATCTTCAAGCAAAAGTCCCTCTTATACATTGAGACTCGACAGCTGATTCCATGATCTGGGATCAGATCGTTTTCGGGATCCACTCCTATTCCCTTCGGCAGCAGCTCCTGAAAATCAAACAGCTGACCCTCATTATCGCTATCGAGACGTGCGTTGTCCATGAGCATGCTAACAATCGGTACTCCCATATCAGGGCGGCAGAGATTGCAAAGCTGGCCTCCCACGAGGCGGAACGGGTGCAGGCCATCGCACAGATGCAGGGCCTAAGCATCGACGACAGTGGGCGCTTCGCGAGCTTTTCCCGGGCCCCTGCGCATGCGCGCCACGAACGAGGGGACGACGAGACCGACGACCCGACTGCGCAGGTGCGTACGTCGATCGACCGCACTGCGCATGCGCGATGGCGCACGGAACGCGCTGACGTTGGCGTCATGACGTGTCCGAATTGGGGCTCTGCCCATTTAAAGCGGCAATGTCCGGCAAAAGGACGCCGGTGTCTACAGTGTGGCAATCTTGGCCACTACGCAGCCCTTTGCAGATCTGCTCCACCGCTCAGCAGCCAGCGATCCCAGCCACGGTGCAGAAGTGTCCGTTCAATACAGCAGGCCATGCCAGATTCCGATCCCGACAGCCCTACAGACCCTGATGCTGAGTGCCTCAAATCCCCTTACCGGGTAGGCATCATTACGAAGCATGCGCTGCCTTTCACCAAGATGGAGAAGAACCCCTCGATCCTCAGCGTGGATCCCAACGATGAGTGGTGTGCTGTCCTCACAGTTAACAAGGCTCACATCTGGTTCAAACTGGATACCGGCGCATCGGGGAACCTCATCTCGAAATCCGATCTCGACACCATCCGCGTCAGACCAAGTATTCTTCCACCGGCCTGCCAGCTCCTTGACTACAATGGCAATGCCATAGCTGCCAGTGGCTCGTGCCCCCTCGGAGTGTCCAATAAGGCGATCAAGGCGACGTTTGAAATCTTCGGACCTGACCGAGCATCCCTGCTCGGTGCTCGGGCCTGCAAACTCCTGAACCTGGTTCAGCGAGTCCACACCATGTCATCCTCACCGGCGACGGCCTCATCTGAAGAAAACTCCCAAGCTGATATAGATGACATCATCACGCAGTACCACAACGTATTCAACAGAATGGGCACGCTCCCAGACCGATACAAAATCCTGCACAAGCCGAACGCCACCCCTATAATTCATGCATCACGCCGGGTGCCGGCACCTCTCAAGGATCGTCTGAAGCAGCAATTACAGGACCTCCAAGACCAGGGCACAGAGCCTAAAGACTGGGTCAGCTCCATGGTCTGCGTCACGAAGCCGTCAGGGGAGCTTCGGATCTGCATCGACCCCAAGGATCTAAACCGCAACATCATGCGGGAGCATTACCCGATATCAAAACGTGAGAGTTTACCAGCGAGATGGTTCATGCCAAATTCTTTACGAAGCTGGACGCCTGCAAGGGTTTTTGGCAAATACAGCTGGAAGCGTCCAGTCGCAAGCTGTGCACATTCAATACCCCGTTCGGTCGCTACTGCTACAACCGGATGCCTTTTGGCATCATCTCTGCCTCAGAGGTATTTCACCGCATCATGGAGCAGGTGATGAAGGGCATCGAGGGGGTGCGAGTGTACGTTGACGATGTCATAATCTGGTCCACAACGCCCAAGGAACACATCGCTCGCCTCAAGAAGGTATTCCAGAGAATCCATGAGCATGGTCTCCAGCTCAACAGGTCCAAGTGCTCATTTGGTCAGTCGGACATCAAATTCCTCGGTGGCCACATCTCGCAGCAAGGCGTGCGGCCAGATGCCGACAAGGTCTCAGCGATCAACGCCATGAAGACCCCGGAGGACAAGAAGGCGATCCTCCGCTTTCTCGGGATGGTCAACTTCCTCGGGAAATTCATTCCCAATATGGCATCCCACACCACGGCCCGCCATCCCGCCAAGAAGTCGACGGAATTCCAGTGGCTGCCCGCGCATGAAGAGGAATGGCGTGAGCTGAAAGCAAAGCCCACCACAGCCCCGGTTCTGGCATTCTTCGACCCAACCAAGGAAACCAAGATATCCACTGATGCAAGCCAGGACGGCATTGGGGCGGTGCTCCTCCAATGAGATGACTCCTCGTCCTGGGCTCCAGTGGCGTATGCCTCCAGAGCCTTGACACCCACTGCGCAACGGTACGCTCCGATTCAGAAGGAATTTCTGGGCCTCCTAACGGGAATAGTCAAGTTTCACGACGATGTTTATGGCCTCCCAAAATTCACGGTAGAGACGGACCACAGGCCTCTTGTCCACATTATCCAGAAGGATTTAAATGACATGACGCCTCGGTTACAGCGAATTCTTCTTGAGCTACGCATCTACGACTTTGAACTTGCCTACACGCCAGGCAAAGAGCTCATTGTTACAGATGCCCTATCCAGGTCCATTACCACACCGTGTAAACAAACTGACTTCATCTGCCACATAGAAGCGCAAGTGCAATTGTGTGCCACCAACCTTCCGGCCTCTGATGAACGGGTGTTCCAAATTCTTGAGGAGACAGCCAAGGATCCTCTGCTGCAGCGTGTGATGCAGCACCTTACCAATGACTGGCATGTTCTCTCACGTAAAGGACGACCTGATGGTGGTGGAAGGCATCCTCCTGAAGCTCGACAGGATTGTGATTCCTCAGAGAGTGCAGGCTATGGTGCTCGGCCAACTCCATGAGGGTCACCTTGGGGTCGAGAAATGCCGACGCAGAGCTCGGGAGGCGGTCTATTGGCCGGGCATCAGCCAGGACATTGCCGACACAGTCCTCAACTGCCCTACATGCCATAAATTTCAGCCAGCTCAACCCAAAGAAACGTTGCAGCAACATGAGATAGTGACCTCTCCGTGGTCCAAAGTCGGTGTCGAACTCTTCCACGCCAAGGGGCGTGACTACGTCCTCCTGGTCGACTACTTCTCCAGTTACCCAGAAGTGATGAAACTGTTTGACCTCACATCGAAGGCGGTGATCAAAGCCTGCAAAGAAACGTTGGCCAGGCATGGATACCGCTCACGGTAATGAGTGACAACGGTCCCTGCTTTTACAGACAGGAATGGTCTGATTTTGCACAGTCCTACAACTTCCGTCACGTAACCTCCAGTCCCCACTACCGGCAGTCAAACGGGAAGGCCGAGAAAGTGGTCCATATTGTTAGGCGGTTGCTGTGCAAGACTGAGGCTCCGACTTCAGCCCAGCACTGCTGGCATACAGGGCAACCCCACTGTCCACTGGGTTGTCTCCAGCGCAGATGCTCCTGAATCGCACTCTGAGGACCACAGTTCCAGCCATCCATGTTCCAGACCTTGACCACCTCACGGTCGTACAGAAGATGCAGCAGTCACGGGCCCAACAGAAAGCCACATATGATGCTCATGCCACGGATCCACCCGAGCTGGCCCCAACTGATCTTGTTCGTGTCCAGTTGCCTGAGGGCGGCTGGTCAGCCACAGCTGTGGTGATCAAGCAAGTGGCCCCAAGATCGTTCCTTGTCCACATGGCTGATGGCTCCCTGCTGCGGCGCTACAGACGGGCACTGCGAAGAGTTCCACGCCCGCCACCTGACCGAAGTGCCCCGCCGCCCACGACGCTTCCTCCGGACGTACCCAACCACGAGGCCACCGATCTCCCAGCAATCCTGCCGGCCCCCGCGACCACCGCGATGGCAGTGATCCCGCCTATCCAAGTGCAGGTGGCCCCTGATCCACCCCTGTGGCGGTCAACAAGAATTCGTCGCCCACCACAAAGACTAAATCTATAGACTGAACTTTTGTACATTTTGTGACCTCATCGTTTTGACCTCTGTAAATATAGTTTCATCTGCCCGCTTTCCTCAGGCAGCGGGAGGTGTCGATGGAGTCAATGGATGGGAGGCAGGTTCGTGTGATGGACTGGGCGGTATTCACGACTCTCTTGCGGTCCTGGGCCGAGCAGTTGCCATACCAGGCTGTGATGCAGCCCGATAGGATGCTTTCTATGGTGCATCTGTAAAAGTTGGTAAGGGTTAATGTGGACATGCCGAATTTCCTTAGTTTCCTGAGGAAGTAAAGGTGCTGTTGTGCTTTCTTGGTGATAGCGTTGGCGTGAGTGGACCAGGACAGATTTTTGGAGATGTACACCCCTAGGAATTTGAAACTGCTAACCATCTCCACCTCGGCCCCGTTGATGCTGACAGGGGTGTGTACAGTACGTTGCTTCCTGAAGTCGATGACCAGTTTTGCCGGCATTGAGGGAGAGATTGTTGTCGTTACACCACTCCACTAGGTTCTCTATCTCCCTCCTGTATTCTGACTCGTCGTTATTCGAGATCCGGCCCACTATGGTCGTATCGTCAGCAAACTTGTAGGTGGAGTTGGAACCAAGTTTTGCCACACAGTCGTGTGTGTACAGGGAGTAGAGTAGGGGGCTAAGTACGCAGCCTTGCGGGGCCCCGGCATTGAGGACTATTGTGGAGGAGGTGTTGTTGTTCATTCTTACTGACTGTGGTCTGTTGGTCAGAAAGTCATGGATCCAGTTGCAGAGTGGAGAGCCAAGTCCTAGGTTTTGGAGCTTTGATATGAGCTTGGCTGGGATTATGGTGTTGAAGGCGGAGCTGTAGTCAATAAATAGGAGTCTGATGTAGGAGTCCTTGTTTTCGAGATGCTCTAGGGATGAGTATAGGGCCAGAGAAATGGCGTCTGATGTGGACCGGTTGCGACGGTATGCGAATTGAAGTGGATCAAGGCGTTCCGGGAGAATGGAGGTGATGCGCTTCATGATCAGCCTCTCGAAGCACTTCATTACGACTGACGTCAGGGCCACTGGGCGGTAGTCATTGAGGCACGTTGCCTGGTTCTTCTTTGGTACAGGTATGATGGTGGTCTTCTTGAAGCAGGTGGGGACCGCGGAGTGGAGTAGGGACAGGTTAAAGATGTCTGTCAGGCCCCCGGGCGCTGGTTGAGGTAGAGAGGTTGCTAGGGGGGTGAGTTGGCGATCCGGATGGGTCTCGGCGTTCTGCGGGAGCGGGAAAATCTTGCAGCGCATTCGGGTCCTCACGTGGGATCACTCCCCTTTCGGTAGTCCTGGGTCATGGGCAGGGGCTTCCTGAGGCAGGTTGGGCTGGGTCCCGTGGTCTGTTTCCTCCCTGGGTGCTCCTGGGGTCAGATCTTGAAGTCGGCACAGTCGGTCCTCCATGTGGATTTTTCTTTCTTTCATCACCAGGTAGGTCGGGCTGTTGGGCGGGCCTGACCAGTTCGGGTCACTGGGTGGGTCTCTCGAGGTCGTGTTGGGCCTGGTATTGCCGTTGGGGGTCAGGTCGGGAGCTCTGGGGACTAGGCCGGGTGATCCGGGGGCTGGCGTCGGTAGTTAGGCCAGGTTTGGTGCTCCGAGGCCCGGGTCGGCTCCAAATCGAGGTCGAGGTCACTTCCGGTTTGGGCCCGATCTTCTTCCAGTTCACGGAGGTCAGGTCGGGTGAGGTCAAAAGGTCTCCAAGGGCCTCGGAGGATGTTCAAGCCTGCAAGAGAAGATAAAAGAGAGAGGTTAGTGTGGTGAATGTAATTCACACTGTATTGTATTGTATGGTGATGTGTCCTTGTGGGCTCTGTCTGTGAGCCGTTGCGCAGCTCTGCCCATAGGGGGAGAAGAGGAGCTTGCACAGGGCTCCATCCTCGGCTCCGCCCATGGCCCCTCTCACTACTGGAAGTATAAAGTGCTCCAGCCGTGTGAGCCTGCCCTCAGTTCTTCTGGTCGCAGGCAGGCTCAGTTGTAAGACTAATAAAACCACAGTTTACTTCCAATCGTGTTCCGAGTGAATTGATGGTCACATCAATTTAATAGTCTTAGAAAAATTGAAGAAAACTACAATGGAATCAGCCCTCAAACCCGATCAACGAGAACTCGACCCGCAGGCTGCAGAGGCGAAGGAAATCTTCCTACACTGGCTTCGGTGTTTCAAGGCCTACCTGGCTGAATCGATCACCTCTGAGACGACAGAGGAGCAGAAACTCAGCCTACTGCACGCACGGGTGAGCCATCGCATCTCTACGCAACTCAATTGTGCCGACTCCCTATACTGAGGCCCTTGCTATGTTCGACCGATTGTACGTGCGGCCGGTAAACGAGGTCTACGCGCGGCACATTTTCTCTACCCGCCGCCAGCGCCCCGCAGAGTCGCTAGAGGACTTCCTGCGCGACTTAAAAGCCCTTGCTCGGGACTGCAACTTTCAGGCTGTAACGGCCTCCCAGCATATGGAACTCGCTGTCCGTGATGTGTACGTTGCGGGGCTCCAGTCTAACTATGTGTGCCAGCGACTACTCGAGAAAGGGGCCCAGAACTTGGAGAACATGGTAGAGCTAGCAACTACTACAGAGGTCGCGTTCCGAAGTCTAAACTCATTTCCCGCGGAACAAGCGACCCCATCGTGGACCCCCAACCAGAGACTGCCCCAGGCCTGCGCCGCGCGGCCACCCACCCACTATGGAGTGCCAGCGTGCCATTTTTGTGGCCAGCCCCAACACCCACGGCAGCACTGTCCGGCCCGCAACGCGACCTGCAGCAGCAGCGGTCGAAAAGGACATTATGCCAGAGAATGTCTGGCGAAATCGAAACCCTCTAACTCCCCTGCAGTCCAGGACAATCGCTCCCCCAATTCGCAGGCCACACAACGTTGCAGCGTGTCTGCCGACTCCGCCACCGCCCGACATGTGCGACTCATGGTGGCCGCCATCTTGGCAATCCTCCCCCACGTGGCCAGCCATGTGCGAGAGATGGGGGCCGCCATTTGGACGCCATCCTCCTCGCCACCTGCCACGTGCGATCCACGGTGGCGTCCATGTTGGACGCCATCTTCTTCATCGCTCGCCACGTGCGATCAACGGGGGCCGCCATCTTGGTCATCACCCGATGTTCACACCGACGACTACGACCTCCGCGGACAGTCATCATGGGGCGACTCCAGCACTGCTGATCGAGCCGCCGACTACCCGCAAATCAACGCAGTCACGTTGGACCAGTCGCGTCTGAAGCACCTCAGGAACTCGATGATGTCCGTTCAGCTCAACGCCTACAAGACACTGTGCCTCTTTGACTCCGGGTGCACCGAGAGCTTTGTACATCCTGACCTGGTAAGACCCTGTTCACTCCCTATCTTCCCTGCACGGCAAACTATCTCCCTCGCCTCGGGTTCGCACTCAGTCCACATACAAGGGCGCACCGTTGCGACCCTAACGATTCAGGGCGCCAGCTACTCTAATTTCCAGCTGTATGTACTCCCCGACCTCTGCGCCCCACTCTTACTCAGGCTCGATTTCCAATGCAACCACAAGAGCCTCACACTCAGCTTCGGCGGACCCCTACCTCCTCTCACTATATGCAGCTTAGCGACTCTAAAAATCGACCCCCCTCCACTCTTCGCTAACCTAACGGCTAACTGTAAACCAGTAGCCACTCGCAGCAGTCAGTATAGCCTGCAGGACAGAGTATTCATCGGAGCCGAAGTCCAGCGGCTCCTACGTGAGGGGGTCATAGAGGCCAGTAACAGCCCCTGGAGAGCTCAGGTGGTGGTCGTCAAGACCAGGGAAAAGTTCCGGATGGTCGTTGATTATAGCCAAACCATTAACCGGTTCACGCACCTCGATGCGTATCCCCTCCCCAGAATTGCAGACATGGTCAACCAGATCGCCCAGTACCACATGTTCTCCACGGTGGATCTGAAGTCTGCATACCACCAGCTCCCAATCCGCCCGGAGGACCGCCACTACATGGCGTTCGAGTCAGATGGCCGCCTCTTCCATTTCCTCCGGGTCCCCTTTGGCGTCATTAATGGGGTTTCGGTGTTCCAACGAGCAATGGACCGAATGGTGGACCAGTATGGGCTGCGAGCCACGTTTCCGTACATGGACAACGTCACCAACTGCGGCCATGACCAGCAGGACCACGATGCCAACCTCCACCGATTTCTCCAAACCGCCCAGAAACTCAATCTCACCTACAATAAGGAGAAATGCATTTTCCGCACTGCCAGACTAGCCATCCCCGGCTATGTCGTGGAAAATGGAGTCCTGGGCCCCGACCCGGACCGTATGCTCCCCCTCTTACAACTCCCTCTCCCTCATTGTCCCAGGGCCCTCAAGAGGTGCCTGGGATTCTGCTCTTATTACGCCCAGTGGGTCCCCCAGTATGCGGACAAAGCCCGCCCACTATTTAAGACCACACTTCCCACTGTCAGCAGAGGCCCGCCAGGCCTTCAACTGCATCAAGGAGGACATCGCCAAAGCCGCCATGTGGGCGGTGGATGAATCCGTTCCCTTTCAGGTGGAGAGCGACGCCTCAGAGGTCGCTCTCGCCGCCACTCTGACTCAGGCAGGGAGACCAGTAGCTTTCTTCTCCCGGACCCTCTCCGCTTCGGAACTTCGACACTCCTCAGTCGAAAAAGAAGCACAAGCCATTGTGGAAGCCGTACGGCACTGGAGGCACTACCTCGCAGGTAGGAGGTTTACCCTCATCACCGACCAAAGATCGGTTGCCTTCATGTTCAACAACTCGCAAAGGGGCAAAATAAGAAACGATAAAATCTTGCGGTGGAGGATCAAACTCTCCATCTATAATTATGACCATATATCATATATCGACCAGGGAAGCTCAACGAGCCCCCAGATGCCCTGTCCCGCGGCACATGCGCCAGAGAGCAAGACGACCGCTTGAAGGCTATCCACAACGACCTCTGCCACCCGGGGGTCACCCGGCTCACCCACTACTTCAAAGCCCAAAATCTGCCTTTCTCCACCGAGGAGGTAAAAGCCATCAGCAGGGATTGCCCGATCTGCGCGGAGTGCAAACAGCACTTCTATAGACCAGATAAGGCCCACCTGGTAAAGGCATCCCGGCCCTTTGAATGCCTGAGCATCAATTTCAAAGGGCCCCTCCGCTCGACCAATCGAAATGTGTACTTCCTCAACATCATAGACGAATTCTCCCGCTTCCTCTTTGCCATCCCATGCCCCGATATGACCTCCCACACAGTCATCGGAGCCTGCACAGTGTCTTCACCCTGTTCGCCTTCCCCAGCTACGTACACAGAGACAGGGTTTCGTCCTTCATGAGCGACGACCTGCGTCAGTACCTGCTCGACAAGGGCATCGCCTTGAGCAGGACTACCAGCTACAACTCCAGGGGGAACGGGCAGGTGGAGAGGGAGAACGCGACGGTCTGGAAGACCGTCCTACTGACCCTACGGTCCAGGAATCTTCTGATCTCCCACTGGCAGGAGGTCCTCCCCGACACGCTCCATGCAATTAGGTCCCTCCTGTGCACCACCACCAACCAGACCCCTCACAAACGATTATTTGTTTTCTCTAGGGGCACTACCACGGGGGCTTTGCTCCCATCCTGGTTGAGGACGCCGGGCCCGGTTCTCCTCCGGAAGCACGTCCTGACACACAAAACAGACCCACTAGTAGAGAGGGTACTACTGCTACATTCAAACCCACACTACGCCTTTATTGAATACCCCGACGGCCGTCAGGACACCGTTTCCCTCCGGGACCTGGCGCCTGCAGGATCCACCACCACCACCACCGCCGAGATACCCCTCACACTACACCCCACCCAACCCCCCACGCCTATAGGTTCCTACGCCCCCCTTCGCCCGTCGCACCGGTCAGGAACGGAGCTCGGACCGAAACACCCCCGGAGTCCACCCTCATACCCACACCGACGTCACCACCCAGCCACCCGAAGAGGCTGCAACCCCGGTGCTCCGCCGATCCCAAAGGACGACTCGGCCACCGGATCGGCTCAAACTGTAGACCCGTCACTCCCGCCTCCGGACTTTATTTTTTTACAGGGGGTGAATGTGGTGAATGTAATTCACACTGTATTGTATTGTATGGTATTGTGTCCTTGTGGGCTCTGTCTGTGAGCCGTTGCGCGGCTCTGCCCATAGGGGGAGATGAGGAGCTTGTAGAGGGCTCCACCCTCGGCTCCGCCCATGGCTCCACCCATGGCCCCTCCCACTACCGGAAGTATAAAGGGCTGCAGCAGTGTGAGCCTACCCTCAGTTCTTCTGGTCGCAGGCAGGCTCAGTTGTAAGACTATTAAAACCACAGTTTACTTCCAATCGTGTTCCGAGTGAATTGGTGGTCACATCAGTTAGTAATAATGTTAGTTTTAGAATTAATTTTTAAAAGATTAGAACGAGTATAAGTTAAGTAAAAAGTGGATCTGTTGGGGAGAGCTCATAGAGAGTCGCCTCGCTCCGGCGCCGTCTTGGAATCACCCACCACGTGGATTGTAGCAGACTGGTTAGTCAGTCTGAGTAGCTGTAGCAGGATTAACAGGAGAGTCGAATCCAAGTCGGAGAATAGTTTGTACTTCAATAAATGTGTTAAAGCTATCTCCAAGTCCGAACCTTACTTTGTCAGAGTGCACATCAAGGAAGCATCTTATGCTACGTCAAGAGCATAACAAAACACGGTGCTGTCCTCGACATAACCTACATCTTCCCCCTACATAACGCCACCGGATATCAACCTGTCACAAAGCTGACCAAATCCAACAAACCTACACATGTTTCTCAGTAATCCTAACTCCAGGTCCTAAAATAGGGACCTTTCCTGGGACACATTTACTGGGATGCAGAGCGATACAACTCAGTCAGTAAATTCACACTCCGATAGATGAGGGACATCATTAATCTGATCGATTGTGACTGAATAACTTGGAGTGGGAATTGTGCTGGACTTACAGCTGAGTGACTCGGTCTGAGTGCTGATAGCTGAGTGCAACCTATAAAGTGACACTTTCTCCATGTCCTCACTTCTCAGTATTTTGCTCAGAGAATCCAAGCCTACAAGCCCCGAACAACAGGTTCCTCAAACCTCTCACACGTTGGACAACAGCAAAATATTTGAATCAACAGCAGAGGATTCTTCACCCTATTTGCATTTGATGAGCTAATCTGGGTTGTAACCATCCCGAGAGCTGATTAAAAGAGGCAGAGCCACGACAAGACAAACATCGATCACACGGAGGAAACGAGAAGTCATGGAGTCCCCGAAACTCACTGCGATCCTCATCGTGCTCGGAGGTAAGTGATCAACTGGAGACCTCAGGGATGTGCTGTAGGAGTGGGAGGAACAGCAAGTGAGGCAGCACCCAAACTGGGGGGAATTCAGAACAGGGAAGTTGTCAATGAGAAAGAAGTTAAAAGAAATGTGACTACCTTGCTTTTAAAAACTCACCACTATTCTTAGAATTCCCCCTATACCGAAAAGGGCCGACATTCTAAATGGTGAACGGGATTCTCACTCCCTGACTCCGATGCACACTTCAGTGTGTGCTATTCAGGTCAAACTATATTTTCAAGTAATCCCCCGGTATAACCCATACCTTCACCGAAGATTTTATCTACTTACCACTTAGTAGCATCGATGTCCTGGGTCCCGCATTGCTAAGTAAGTAAAGTAGACTTTAGGAAAAAAATGCCTTTTCAGGTTAAGTAAGTTATTTTATTATTATATTTTTTCTTTTAAAAGCTGCAAACACTTTCTTGACAGAAAGGTAAAAGGATCTTGCTTCTGGATCCTGCTGGTTGGTTGAAGACTGGTCGTCTCAAATTTTCTTTTAATTGTCTTGATGTTAGTAGAATTTCACACTTAGAATTGACACCAAATTCAATTGAACCTCATCCTTTCCTTTCCAGCTGTTTACTAAGAGAGTTAATTTCAATGGTGTGAAACCTTTGCTTTTAGCTGTATGCTAAAATTTCACTTGGTTATGACTTGAAAGACCTGCCTGTTTTAAACATTCGTCACTTAACTCCATTGAAACTCTCATCCATGCTTTTCCAGATGCTTCCTGAGATAGTTACATTCCATGAAGGTGTGAGCCATTGTTTTAGCTTATTACATGAATCCTGTGTGTTTGCTAAGCCTGCCTGTGAGAAATAATCTGCATTTTATAATCCTGCTCTTTGCAGCTGCTATTAACCTTTTGTGGGATCTTCCCTGTATCCTCTCATGTTTCTCTCAGACCAGATATTGCCAGACTTCCATGTTTCAACTGACACATCTTTCCATATTATGAATTGCAGACCTCGTGTGGGGTCTGCGGATTGTGTCCAGCGCCGTCAAAGTCGAATGCGGGGGGGGGGGGGAGCCTTTCCGCTAGCCGGGAGGGCTTTGGCGGGTTCTGGGGGAACTGGTGGCGGGGCGGTCCGGCGGTGGTGAGGGTGGTTACAGGGGGGCACTATCTGGCAGTCACCACAGGTCGCCGCCGTGAGCATGCACGGCCACGGAGGCGGCAATTCTCCATCCGTACCTGCAGGGGAAGCCGGGGGCTTTACGTGATACGGCTGCTAGCCCCTCCCACTGGGCGGAGCATCGGTGCGGGAGTGGTCCCGACTTTTTTATTGTAAAACACATGCTCCGGACATAGCCTCAAAATCGGAGAATCCAGCCCTCAATTTCCGCTGAATTCACGAATATTCTTTTGCAGCTTCTTCTGCTTTCTAAATCGGCGTGTTGTTAAATTGTCTCCCTGCTCACTCTGTACCAGGGCTTTCCTGACACAATGATTTATTTTGTTTTCCTCTTGTAGCAATTTGGATGTCTGCTCAGGATGTCTCAGGTCAGCGAAGAAGGGAGATTAACTTGCAAAGAATTGTTTACTGCGTCAATCCATCTGCCCAACCGCAGTACAGTAACTACGGCTGTTTCTGTAGAATTGGAGGAAATGGAAACCAGCCAGTGGATGACATTGACAGGTAAAATGAGACGATACTTGTGTAAAAAACTCTCTCCTTGAAGTCAAGATGGTGATATTTGCGCTGGCTGAGAATCAGCAAGGTTTTACTCTGATACAAAGCAGAGAGAAGACATTCCTCAGAAAGACAGAACTTGCTTCTCTATAGTCCTTATCACTGCCTCCAGGTAGAACACAATTTGTACACAGCAAGATCCCACAATAGCTATGATATAATGACCAGGTTGATCTATTTTCCTGATGTTGGTTTGGGACAAATGGACATCATGCTGTTAGTCACTGACACCCTGAGTTCCAGGTCAGTCAAGCAGAGCTGCTAAGAGTAATTTCTCAATGTTATGTGAGGTAATTTATGCAAGTTACTGGGGGTAATTTACAGAAGTTACAGGGGGTAATTTATAGAAGTTACTGGGGCAATTTATAGGAGTTACTGGGGATAATTTATTGGAGTCACTGGGGGTAATTTATAGGAGTTACTGGGGGTAATTTATAGGAGTTACTGGGGTAATTTATAGGAGCTACTGGGGTAATTTATAGGAGTTACTGGGGTAAATTATAGGAATTACTGAGGTAATTTATAGGAGTTACTGGGGGCAATTTATAGGAGTTACTGGGGGTAATTTATAGAAGTTACTGGGGCAATTTATAGGAGTTACTGGGGATAATTTATTGGAGTCACTGGGGGTAATTTATAGGAGTTACTGGGGGTAATTTATAGGAGTTACTGGGGTAATTTATAGGAGCTACTGGGGTAATTTATAGGAGTTACTGGGGTAAATTTATAGGAATTACTGAGGTAATTTATAGGAGTTACTGGGGGCAATTTATAGGAGTTACTGGGGATAATTTATTGGAGTCACTGGGGGTAATTTATAGGAGTTACTGGGGGTAATTTATAGGGGTTACTGGGGTAAGTTATAGGAGTTACTGGGGGCAATTTATAGGAGTTACTGCGGGTAATTTATCGGAGTTACTGTGTAATTTATAGGAGCTACTGGCAGCAAATGATAGGAGTTACTAGGGTAATTTATAGGAGTTACTGGGAGTAATTTATAGGAGTTACTGGGGTAATTTATAGAGGTTACTGGGGGTAATTTATAGGAGTTACTGGCGGCAAATGATAGGAGTTACTCGGAGTAATTTATAGGAGTTACTCGGGGTAATTTATAGGAGTTACTTGGGTAATTTATAGGAGTTACTGGGCTAATTTATAGGAGCTACTGGGGTAATTTATAGGAGTTACTGGGTAATTTATAGGAGTTACTGGGGGTAATTTATAGGAGTTACTGGGGGTAATTTATAGGAGTTACTGGGGTAATTTATAGGAGTTACTGGGGTAATTTATAGCATTTACTGGGGGTAATTTATAGGAGTTACTGGGGTAATTTATAGGAGTTACTGGGCGTAATTTATAGGAGTTACTGGGGTAATTTATAGGAGTTACTGGGGTAATTTATTGGAGTTACTGGGGGTAATTTATAGGAGCTACTGGGGTAATTTATAGGAGTTACTGGGGTAATTTATAGCATTTACTGGGGGTAATTTATAGGAGTACTGGGGTAATTTATAGGAGTTATTGGGGGTAATTTATAGGAGTTACTGGGGTAATTTATAGGAGCTACTGGGGTAATTTATTGGAGTTACTGGGGGTAATTTACAGGAGTTACTGGGTGGGGGGGTGGTGGGGGGTGGTGGGGGGGTGATGCGGGGGTGGTGGGGTGTGGTGGGG